>NC_069504.1:989069211-989369211 GCF_027579735.1 Bombina bombina
TGCAGGATGTCTCAATATCAAGGCATCACTGCAATATCCTGAAAGTGGCTGGAAACGATCACGATCGATTCCAGTGCTTGAAAACCCTGAGGACGTGCAGGGTACGTCTTTGGTCATTAACGACCGGTTTTTGTAGGACATACCCTGCACATCCTTGGTTGTTAAGGGTTTAAACAATAAAAAATTTGGAGTAGACTATCCCTTTAAATAAAGTTAAAGTAGTAACTAGTGCTACAGGGAAAGCACTGGCCAAGAACAAAAGTGGCTATGAACAAATAGGGTTATGAAACTGGCTGCAAAATCTCTCAATAGTGTAAATCTAGACTTCTGAAACATTTCCTGCCTGAATAGTGCAAGTCTTAACTTTTGAACCCTTTACCTCCTGTAAAAAATAATTTCCTGCCTTTAAAGTAACCATTTTAATGGCATAAATTAAGGAACTATTTTTTTGCTGCACCATAATTTGTTCCTTGGCTTATTTGTTAAAGGGAACACTAGTGAGTGACAATTTGCTAAACCTTATCGTCTTCTGATTATTGATAACATCATCAATGCCATCACTAGTTAGTGACATGACCTATGATATCACCAGACAATTTATCATCTACATTAAAGGAACTGTAAAATCAAAATTAAAATTGAATTGTTCAGATAGTGCATGCAGTTTTAAACAAGTTTCCAATTTATATTTAGTCAAATTTGCTTTATCCTCTTGGTATCCTTTGTTGAAGAGTAAAGCTAGGTAGGCTGATTGGAGCATAGGAGTGTGCACGTGTCTATAGCAGTCTATTGCAGCAGTGTTTGTAACTATGTATAACATTGCTATAAACAATGTTGCAAACACTGCTGCCAGATGGCCAAAGAAACATGCACGCTCCTGAGCTCACCTTAATTACTCTTTAACGAAGGATACCAAGAGAACAAAGCAAAATTAATAGAAGTAAATTGGAAAGTTGTTAAATAATCCATGCTCTATTCTATTCATTTATTTTGAATTTACTGTCCCTTTTAAATAAAACCAATATAGATAAACAATATATTTCTACAAATACTAGCAATGCCACTGATGTTACTAAAATGACATGACTAGTGCTGTCATGCAAGGGTCCCAAGAGTGTTGGAAGAGTTTATGTTTGGCATTTCCATGTTATTTAACATATTAGTATAATGTAGACTACAACTGTCTGAGAAAACCTGATTTCATGGATGTAAATGGGGTGGGTGGTGTATATATTCATCCCGTTTATTACATATGAGTCTTTTTTATTTTAAATAAAATAATTCATCTGTTCCCATGTTATGTGCTTGCTTCATGGGTTTACCACATATTAGGACAATCTAATTATCATATTTTTACATAGCTGACCATAATGGGCAAAACATCAAGGAATATGATCAGCAAATCAGAGATATCTTGCACAAACATGAGGAGGAGAAGACAGAAGTTGCTTATGCTCACAAAGCTGAGATGGAAGCACGGATCCTGGATCTACAAGAGCAGGTGTGGTTTCAAAGTACACTTTCCTTCAGAGGACATTAGACTAAATATCAGAGGTCAAATTAACCCTTTTGCTACTGGGAATTTCAGGTAAAAACATGCCCAAAGTACCAGAGAATGCTTAGTACTTTTGCTATCACTCACTTCAGTGGATGACAGTTTCAAATAGCTATTTATTTACAGAATTAAGAAATTGCAAAATGATCACAAAAAAGTAAAAAAAAAAAAATATATACATAAAAGAATATCACATTCCACAAGAAACCTGTAACTAACTGGAAGAGTGTATAGCTATACAAAATTGGGTAAAGGATCTAGGCAGGCCATATAAATAATTCATACATACAGTCACTCCTTAGTGTTCACAACATACATGGACAACTAAGGATTTAGAAAAACCTGTATATATAAAAAAGGCTATAGGTGCAATCCCTTCTACAACTATATCAATAAATTAGTAAAGACAAGAGAAGATACACAAGTATGCGTATCTTAAAAAAGACCAGGGCTACAGCACTCGTTTTAAGACAAATATATATTATATACTATGTGAAATAGACAGTATATGCAACACTTGGTATGTGAACAACAAACCAAGTGAAAATACAAGGAATATAAAAAAATAATAATAAAATAAGTGACACTGACAGCAGCAGAGTCATACATCAAGTATATGATATAACAAAATACAACACCTAAGTGTAAAGTGGAGTGAGGCTAGACCAGCTATACCTCATCTGAAGCCTAAACCCCCTAGAAATCACCAAGGAGGTATAGTTCAGGACAGATATCAAAGGGGATCTAAGCTGCCACAGCCTATACAGCACACTTTACAATTTTAAATATCACAGCGAATGAAACCCTCAAAAGAAGTAAGAAACTACACTAGGTCCAATATACGTCTTCTAGTAGTCCTCGGACTCCCCTGTTATCACCAGGGGGGCTATACCTGGGTAGTATATCAATGAGGATCTAAGTGGCCCTGTATTGTCTCACAATAATGATATATACAGACATGGGAACAGAACATATCATGTAGTATAAGATATCTGCTTGTGTAAAACAGACTTAAAAGGACACTGTACCCAAAAATTTTCTTTCGTGATTCAGATAGAGCATACAATTTTAAGCAACTTTCTAATTTACTCCTATTATCAAATTTTCTTCTTTCTCTTGGTATCTTTATTTGAAATGCAAGAATGTAAGTTTAGATGCCGGCCCATTTTTGGTGAACAACATGGGTTGTCCTTGCTGATTGGTGGATAAATTCATCCACCAATAAAAAAGTGCTGTCCAGAGTACTGAAACCAAAAAAAGCTTAGATGCCTTCTTTTTCAAATAATGATAGCAAGAGAACGAAGAAATTGATTGATAATAGGAGTAAATTAGAAAGTTGCTTAAAATTGCATTCTCTTTCTGAATTACAAAAGAAAATTTATGGGTACAGTGTCCCTTTAAACACAGTCCCAATAAGTCGAAAGTACAACACACTTCGCCCTTATATATGCATTGAAAGGCTACAAATGGTAATAACTTGTCTGCCATGCAATATCCGATTTGCACATTAGTTTATGCATTGAACTTTTGCACAAAAAAGGGAAGGATTCTGCTCAATCACATGAATCTTTTGTCATAAATTAGTTCATTTAAAGCTTTCCTTTCCCGCCTATTCATATTATCATCCACTGTGCCGTTATGGCCATATGTTTATATCTTTCTCTACCAATTTCACAAATTGGTTCACAAAGGGCATGGTGGATAGTTGAGGCATAAAGCTGGATTTATTTTTAAAATTTGTAGTTGTTCTAATGGGTTCTTTTTATGTATCCAAACTATTAATGAGCCTGGGGTTAGATTCTGAGTAGAGATTTTCAAGATCTGCAAGTGTTCCTAAGTCTTCTGTAGTTAGACTTGCGTTTTTAACCACATTTTTTGCTTTCCCTTGAAACATATTTGACAAGATAGTTTGTCTAGCAAAATAGTAAAGATCTTTAATGAATGCAAACTTATCAAATCTTGCAGTGGGGCAGAAAGCTAAACCTCTCTTTATAACACTTATGTGAGAATAATTTAGTTTGAAAGAAGACAAATTAATAATTTGCAAATCTTTGCTTGGAGGTCCTAAAATTCCCTCCGCCCCCTTTTCCGCGGCGTTTTATTGTCCCAGGGTCTCATCTGACCCTGATTGTAATTTCTCTGTTGTCTTTGCCGGGTAGGGTAATGTCTCCCTCTAGAGGCGGTACTTTCTCCTCACTTTTCTTTTTCTACCTCCTCTCCTTCTCGTGTGGGGTTTTGTCTCCCTCTGCATTGTTTTTTGAAAATGATTCAACATCAGAGCTATCTGTCCCTGAATAATAGGATCCTTTAAGGGATCCATATGTATAGACTTATAAGAGATGAAAGACACGAGAGTGCAGTGCTCCTGGCAGCGTCTGCGGACTCGGCAAGACAACCGGAAGTGACGCCGGTTTCAGTGTAGTCTTTCCATAGGGAGCCAACGGAGTGCCGTAGCAGTGGCGAAACCCAGCCACTATGTAGGTGCAGGAAAAAGAAGAAATGCAGGCACTGCTGAGGATATCTTAAAACGGTAAATCTTTATTTGAGTAGCAATTAAAAAGTGAACAGCTACAACCGCTGTAAAGATAGCAGGAAAAGGTACAAAACCGGCAAAAGGCAAGGCTGGGGAGAAAAATAGACACAGTAAAATGTCTAGATATAGGCAAAAGGATACTCCATACAGGTTAGTGGATAAAGCAAAGTCCATTCAAATTAGGGGCGCGATCCGATATATACGGCGCAGGTTTCAGCGCAAGCGTGGAAACCTGCGCCGCCCATAGTTTCTGCTCGCACACCGAGCTATCCGATATACGGCGCCGGCATTTGCTAAAGTGCCGTAAGTCTAACAAACTAGCGATGTCCAGAAATCTGCATAAGTACAAATTTCTGGAGTCGCCAGTGACTTACAGCACTTTAGAAACTGCCGCCGCCTACAAAAACTGACTAAATTATAAAATCTGCCGTAATTGTCTAACACGCCTCCCAAACATAGCCCGACACGTATACCCTTCCTAATTCCTATTTTTGTGGGGCATTGCCCCAAAGTACTCAGCTCTTTTACCTGTGGGAAAAAAAGAACAACCCCCCCATTACAACCCACCACCCACACACCCCTACTCTAAAACCCACCCTATCCCCCCTTAAAAAAACCTAAGTCTAACCCCCAAGTGCTCCTTACCTGTCCTGAAGACCGGCGGAGAAGGTCCTGTTCCAGGCGGAGAAGTCTTCTTCCAGGCGGCAACATCTTCTTCTTCCAGGAACCAGCCAGCGTGGAGGAGTTGAAGACTGGTTCCTGGAAGAAGATGTCGCCGCCTGGAAGAATACTTCTCCGCCTGGAACAGGACCTTCTCCGCCGGTCTTCAGGACAGGTAAGGAGCACTTGGGGGTTAGACTTAGGTTTTTTTAAGGGGGGATAGGGTGGGTTTTAGAGTAGGGGTGTGTGGGTGGTGGGTTGTAATGGGGGGGTTGTAATTTTTTTTCCACAGGTAAAAGAGCTGAGTACTTTGGGGCACTGCCCCACAAAAGGCCCTTTTAATAGAGCTGATTACTTTTTGTAATTTAGTTTAGAGTAGGGACATTTTTTTATTTTTGGGGGCTTTGTTATTTTATTAGGGGGCTTAGATTAGGTGTAATTAGCTTAAAATTCTTGTAATCTTTTTTTATAATTTAGTTTAGTGTATTTAATTATATTTTAGTTTAGATAATTGTAGTTTATTTAATTAATGTATTGATAGTGTAGGTGTATTTGTAACTTAGGTTAGGATTTATTTTACAGGTAAATTGGTAATTATTTTAGCTAGGTAGCTATTAAATAGTTATTGTACCTAGTTAAAATAAATACCAAGTTACCTGTAAAATAAATATAAACACTAAAATAGCTACAATGTAATTATTAATTATATTGTAGCTATCTTAGGGTTTATTTTATAGGTAAGTATTTAGTTTTAAATAGGAATAATGTAGTTAATGATAGACTTAGGTTTAGGTGTTAATAACTTTAATATAGTGGCGGCGACATTGGGGGCGGCAGATTAGGGGTTAATAATATTTAACTAATGTTTGTGAGGCGGGAGTGCGGCAGTTTAGGGGTTTAAGATTAATATTATTTATTTAGATTTATTGCAATAATAATTAAGTTAGGGGTGTTAGGGTTAGATAGGGTTAATATAGATAATATTTATAATATAATAACTATATTAACTATATTAACCCTAATATAATTAGGGTTAATATAGTTAATATAGGTGGAGGCGGTGTAGGTGGGTCAGATTAGGGGTTAATATATTTAATATAGGTAGCGGCGGTGTAGGGGGGTCAGATTAGAAGTTAATATATTTAATATAGGTGGCGGCGGTATAGGGGGATTAGATTAGGGGTTAATATATTTAATATAGGTGGCGGCGGTGTAGGGGGGTCAGATTACAGGTAAAAGAGCTGATTACTTTGGGACAATGTCCCGCAAAAGGCCCTTTTAAGGGCTGGTAATAGAGCTGGTTACTTTGGGGCAATGCCCCGCAAAAGGTCCTTTTAAGGGCTATTTGTAATTTAGTTTAGGGTAGGGACATTTTAGTATTTTGGGGGGTAATACATTTATTATAGGTGGCGCCGGTGTAGGGGGATTAGATTAAGGGTTAATTATTTTAATATAGGTGGCGGCGGGGTAGGGGGATTAGATTAGGGGGTAATATAGTTAATATAGGTGGCAGCGGGGTAGGGGGATTAGATTAGGGGGTAATGTAGTTAAAATAGGTGGCGGCAGTGTAGGGGGATCATATTAGGGGGTAATATAGTTAATGTAGGTGGCGGCGGGGTAGGGGGCTCACATTAGGGGGTAATATAGTTAATGTAGGTGGCGGCGGTGTAGGGGGATTAGATTAGGGGGCAATGTAGTTAAAATAGGTGGTGGCGGGGTAGGGGGCTCACATTAGGGGGTAATAATTTTAATATAGATGGCGGCGGTGTAGGGCGATTACATTAGGGGTTAATAATTTTAATGTAGGTGGCGGCGGTGTAGGGGGATTAGATTAGGGGTTAATAATTTGAATGTAGGTGGCGGCGGTGTAGGGGGATTAGATTAGGGGTTAATAATTTTAATGTAGGTGGTGGCGGGGTAGGGGGCTCACATTAGGGGGTAATAATTTTAATATAGATGGCAGCGGTGTAGGGGGATTACATTAGGGGTTAATAATTTTAAGGTAGGTGGCGGCGGTGTAGGGGGATTAGATTAGGGGTTAATAATTTGAATGTAGGTGGCGGCGGTGTAGGGGGATTAGATTAGGGGTTAATAATTTTAATGTAGGTGGCGGCGGTGTAGGGGGGTCAGATTACAGGTAAAAGAGCTGATTACTTTGGGACAATGTCCTGCAAAAGGCCCTTTTAAGGGCAGGTAATAGAGCTGGTTACTTTGGGGCAATGCCCCGCAAAAGGTCCTTTTAAGGGCTATTTGTAATTTAGTTTAGGGTAGGGACATTTTAGTATTTTGGGGGGTAATATATTTATTATAGGTGGCGCCGGTGTAGGGGGATTAGATTAAGGGTTAATCATTTTAATATAGGTGGCGGCTGGGTAGGGGGATTAGATTAGGGGGTAATATAGTTAATATAGGTGGCAGCGGGGTAGGGGGATTAGATTAGGGGGTAATGTAGTTAAAATAGGTGGCGGCAGTGTAGGGGGATCATATTAGGGGGTAATATAGTTAATGTAGGTGGCGGCGGGGTAGGGGGCTCACATTAGGGGGTAATATAGTTAATGTAGGTGGCGGCGGTGTAGGGGGATTAGATTAGGGGGTAATGTAGTTAAAATAGGTGGTGGCGGGGTAGGGGGCTCACATTAGGGGGTAATAATTTTAATATAGATGGCGGCGGTGTAGGGGGATTACATTAGGGGTTAATAATTTTAATGTAGGTGGCGGCGGTGTAGGGGGATTAGATTAGGGGTTAATAATTTGAATGTAGGTGGCGGCGGTGTAGGGGGATTAGATTAGGGGTTAATAATTTTAATGTAGGTGGTGGCGGTGTAGGGGGATCACATTAGGGGGTTAGACATTTAATGTAGGTGGCGGCGGGGTCCGGGAGCGGCGGTTTAGGGGTTAAACACTTAATTATGGATTGCGGCGGGGGATTGCGGTTGACAGGTAGATAGACATTGCGCATGCGTTAGGTGTTAGGTTTTATTTTGCAGGCAGTTTAGGGAGCTACGGGGCTCCAATACTCAGCGTAAGGCTTACTACACCTGTAAGATCTTACACCAGTAAGATTTCTCCATTTTCGCCACGTAAGTCCTTACGCTGTATATTGGATACCAAACTGCGCGGGTTTGGTATACCAGTCTATGGGCCAAAAAACTACGGCCGAAGGCAGAAATATACGAGCGAAACTTCTATGTTACGCCGTATATGTGATACCAAACCAGCGCAAAAATTGGCGTCGCCGGCTTTTGTGAGCGACGCTGCATATCGGATCGGACGCTGATTTAGACACTATGCACACGCTTTTAAAACTGAGAACATTTTTATTCAATATGCATTAAAAACTTGAAGCAAACTCAAATTAGACAAGTTTTTAATGCATATTGAATAATTTTTTTATTTTTATTTTCGTTTTAAAGGCTTGTGCATAGTGTCTAAATCTAATTTGAATGGTCTTTGCTTTATCCACTAACCTGTTTTGCTTTTTTTATCCACTAATTCAGTAATCCAATAGCGTTTTTGTCCAGATTGCAAGAGTCCCGCCTTCATCCCACTGAACGGATTGTTGGATTGGAGACGGTCTGCAATAATTTCCTGAAAGATGTCCAACACCACCCGGTGAAAACTCTTTGCCGCAGCAAGGTTAACTTTTATGGAAGTTTTAAGGAGACTGTGGTAAAACTAAAAATCTGTGAGAAATTTGTTTTCTCAATACCGACATCTGTATTTGAATATCAGGATGTATTTGAACCATCAGTTTGACCTTTGCTCACTGCACTTAATTGAGCAATCCCCTTTTTTAGGGTATCTTGCAAGGAATACTCATTATAAAATGTGATGTGATTTTATGTTGATTTTGTTTCAAAGTGTTTTGTTTTTTAATATTGGTTGACTAAATACCTGTATGTGTTTTTTTATATATTTAATGAAATTAAATTATGTTTTATATAAACTGTATAAAATTCCTTTTCACACTATAGAATTTCTTTTCACATAGTATTGGCTCTATATTTATTCTCTAAACTTCATCCATCCTTAATACCCATCTGAGTTTTATTTATAGCCATATAATTTACTCTTTTCACTCCTAGCCATATAGTTCATTTTAAGCTGTAAAAGCGCCACTGATTTTTGTTTGTTTCAGTTTCCCTGTTGAAACTGAGCTCTCTAATTATCTTTGTAACTGTTACCTTAAGGTGTTTTGGAGAAAATCACCTGTATCTGTTGACATAATACACTGTCACTTTGCTGGCACAGTTCTACTCCTGTATAAGTACAGGCCTAGTGGCTTGTAAGTTTCATTGCTCTCACTTTATTCTGAACAGATGAAGCTCTTGATTTCTGCTGCGTAAGGAGGGACAAGTTCAGTTTTCTGCAACCAGCATATGCTTTGTTACCTAATGCACAAATTAAAGCTTGTCATTTTTTTTGTCTATAATGACCTTTTAACTTATTAAAAGTTCAAAAACATAATTGATCAAATATGCCCACTATTCCCATCATGCCCATATACAAAGGGATAGAAATGGTTAAATGTATATGTAGAAGATGAAATAAGTTGTGGCTACTTTCTTCTTATGGAATGTAATTTCTGTCAGTCTTCTGGATTTTAAATTTAAATCTTGACAAATTGCAAAACAAGTTTTTCTCAATCAATAACTGAAAAATATTGCATATAAATATTAACATGTTAAACTTTTTTAACATTTGAGTAAACATACCCATTATACTGATGATGGGGCCGATTCATCAAGCTCCGTATGGAGCTGTATGCATCTGTTTCTGCGCTTGCCTTCAGGCTTGCCGGAAACAGGAGTTAAGAAGCAGCGGTCTTAAGACCGCTGCTTCTTAACTCGTCCGCCACCTCTGAGGTGGCGGACAGCAATGCACCCAATCGCTTACAATCGGGTAGATTGACACCCCCAGCTGATTGGTCGCAAATTTGCGGGGGGCGTCATTGCACAAGCATTTCTAGTGAAATGTATCGCACTATGTTAAACCGGCCCCCATGCCCATATATAAATGGTATTCACATTGTTTAACACTTATCAGAAACGCCACTCTATACAACTGCAAAACACACACATGGACTCTGTTAACCCCAATAACCTGTTTTGGATTTTAATGATTGACAGACCTTACTGGCTGTTAAGTTTGCTATTGTGGGGAAATAGAGATTGAATATTGTGGCACTTATCAACTTCACCAGATACTGTTTTCTGATATTTTAAGATGATATTAGAAATATTGAAATCGACCCCTAAATGCCTCTAAAATATAAGGTGAGTGAAAAGCTTCTAGAAGTACAGATAACCTTTATTTTACAAAAGTCTGTTTTGCACCAATTCTCAATGACTTCAATATACCCAAAACCGAGACTGAAAGTGATGGAAAACTTTTACCTTTGTATAAACATATCCGGAACGTTAGCGATATTTTATATGGAGTTTAATTCATCAGATGTAATGAAGATATGCTATTTATAACTTACTTTTTAATATAACAATGAAATTCAAAAACCCACTCTCTGCCCACCCACTTAAAAAGTGATTTTTTTTTTGTGAGCTAATGGTTTGAACTGTTCTCCAACCGGTGCTCTAGCCATACGGCACTCACAAAAATGTTTTTCTTTTGTAGCTAGAGCGCAGATTGGAGAATAGTTCAAACCGTTAGCTCACAAAAAAATTACTTTTGAAGTGGGCAGCCGGAGTGCGGGGTATTTGAGTTTTTGCGCAACATTAAAAAGTAAGTTAAAGTGCATCTTCATTACAAAAGATGATTTCAATTACATCTAAAATATTGCATTCCATATCTGTTTATACATAAGGGATAGTTTACCATCACTTTAAGAAACTGACATATTGCACATTATGTGAACCCTCTTTAAAAGATTAATCACCAGCAATACATAAGAACCTGAAACTGTAACATTTAAAGGGACAGTATTTTGACATTTTGTCTTTTGGGAGACATAATTTATTATCTTTATTATATTTACAGTATGCAAAAGTATTTTGCTAATGGTTTTAGATTTTCTCACAATAAGGCATTTTTACAGTAATAGCGTGCATTTCAGAGCTTTACATATGACTATATTATTCATGTCAGTTTTGAGAAGGGCTTGGAACATAACTTATTGACTACCCTTTGACTTACTTGATATAAGTGTTTTAATTTTAAAACAGTTTTCTTTTTTGGAAACAGTTCCTTTAGTAATGCAAACCTAGTGTTAACAAACATCTACCTGTAGAGAGATTTCAAAGTCAACTGTTAAGTGGGAAATAGCGGGACACAGATAGGGTGACAAAAAAAGATACAAAAAAGGTGATCTGATTGCACTAAACTACTATTAACATAAAACTTTTGTTGTCTAATTAATAAAATAAGTATTAATTAATTAAATCTACCAAAACAACCCCCTAGAAAGCTCATGGGTTGTGGATAATAGAAGGAAAGGTGTAGATACCTTCTTATATTTCTGGTCCTAAGAGAGAAGAGCCACGTCTTACCCCCACAGATTCCTGGCCAATAGTTTGAGCTTGTACAGGTGTGTGTGAGTAAAGATCTCGCCTCTACATGCTATTAAAAACAAATGCATTTGGCCCTAATGATGGGCCTTTCTCAAGGTTATTTCAGCAGTCAAAAATCCCATGTTTTAGGGCCAAAACGCATTTGTTTTTAATTGACTGTAGAGCAGTGTTCTTTACCTCTTGCTCATCTGACACCGAAGTTCCAGTTATTGGCCACATATTGTGGGTAAGACATGACTTTTCTTCCTTAGGGCCAGATGTATAAAAGGTCTCTTTCCCTTTTTTCTCATATTCACAATTCTTGAACCCTCTAGGATTTTTTGTAGAGTTCCTAGTTTTAACTGATTAATACTTATTTTATTTATTAGACAATAAAAGTTATATGTTAGTACAATCAAATTTCTTTCTTTTTTAAACTTTTTTTTTTTTTTATAATCTGATCACAATGTCAATAGGTAGGCCAACTCTAAATTTCTCAGCTCCAAAACATCAAGGGCCATATCGGTGCAAGACACTACAACAAACACCCGCAACGGGAAGCCAAATTTTACCGCTTTGGGCTTACAAAAGTAAGCCTGACTAGACATTCCCATCGTAAAGAGAAAGAAAATAGCAATCTGGCGTTTGTGCAGATTGTGTCAATTTATTCTGGTCAGTGCAGGTAGAACACTGTAAAACATCACGTGTTTCGTGTGACCAGACACTTCATCAGAGAGGTGTGGATGTGCAGGTGTATGGTTCATTTATACCTAAGGATTTGATTAACCCTTTCTTTGTTATAAGCTTAATAAGTGATACAATACAAAACATTAAAGTGCTGTGTGAACAATTAGAACCATTCAATTATATCAAGTAAACAAATTTGTCAATATTATTCTTAACATGTTACATCCACATATAAAAGTATTAAATACAATAACAGAAATAAAACATAAACTAAAAATTATTAAATTAAAAACCTGGATTAATTGAGAAAATGATGAATGCAAACTAATAAACACATATAATAAAATAAAGAAAATATAATAAAGTAAACAAATGATTTTATATAATTTGACTTACGATACTAAATCAAAAATTTAATTTAACATCATTCAAGAGAAGCGGTAAACTTCTAAAAAAAGTTTAAGATCATGTTTTAATGGTTATCTTTCATTTAGAATTTGGGCATTGATAAAGTTGTTATACAGGTATTTATATATAAAACAATATGCATTATTTTATTGAAGATCGGACAAGCAACTAAAGCCACCCTAAAGGTTGCTGGTAACCCCATCAAACCTAAAAAACAACAAAAAACTTTAACAAGAGGGAAGTATTGGGTGGGGAAAATGTTCTCTTCAGAAGATAGGAACAAAGAGGAAGTGGGGATATCTATCTAAACCTTTTAGAAGGTAAGCAATCCCCATCCCAACATTAGCAAAAATGTTGCACATGCACATACCAACTTCACATTGCAGTAAGGCAGGATAACCTTAAAGACATTCCAAGCATAATTGTGCTTTACACTAGCATTAGCAAGAGTTTCACACAATCACTTATTCTGGAGTATGTTTCCAGTAAATGTGTTTTTTTTAATTAGTTTACCCACCCAGAATCTAGCAAAAATAGATGTTCCTTTAATCTGATATTTTGCACAGTAAACTCTTAACAATTTCGATTTGAAGCCCATGTCAAAAAGTGCAACCCACAACCCATCATAGATATGATTTTTGAGAAACTTTAGTGCCAAACCTAAGACATTAATATACTATTCTTGAAACACTGTGTACCAAAAGACATTTTTCATTTATGAGATGAGACCCACTGTATTACACGATATTACACTGAGGGGAATAATTGCTCCTCTTTTGGAACTGTATATTTTAATAATGTTATTAGATTAATATAACCATACATATATAAATACCATGTATGACCTAAATCTAATTTATAAATATTTATTCTAATAATACAGAATGTAATATAAATAAGCAAATTCTCCTCGTCTCTCTCGTCTCTCTCTCTCAATCCATGTTTTCTATATGTTTATTTATTTGTTTATGCAATTAATTGTTTTCAAACTAATTTTTACAGCAAATGTTGTATTTTAGGCTCGAAAGGATACAGATGCAGAAATTCAGAAGCGGCTTTCAGAACAGGCTGCAAACATGAAATTGGAAATGGATGAGAAATGTGGAGGTAATGTAGCTATACATAGGGTGTTTTAGTTCCATTTCTAGGATAGTGCTGGCAAGCAGGGCTGAGCATAAAACAGTATGTAGAGAAGATAGGTAATGGTATATTACAGTGTGTACTAAAAAGAAAAAAATAATAATAATGTTGAGCCATAGCACTAAATCCAAACAAAGTGGGTTTAACAAGGAAATAAGGAGCAAGAAATAAATAGACCAAACTACTGTAATATTATTACAAACTGATTAGCAATAGCATATGTTAGGAAGTGCACTGACAAACTCAATTGCCCTTCTGTTTATATAAAGCAAATGACTCATGAGGAAAGCAATTGGATCTTACTAAAACATGTATAGTAAGCAGTTGAACAAAATGGGATGTGCATTTCTAATACTCTTCTGTGAGTATAGTTTTACTTAATAAAATAGTGATTATAGCTGGATTATATTATGTTGTTTTTGTTTGGTCTCCTTTCTGCATATAATCACCGGAGAACGTCTTTATGAGCAGAGAAAAAATAATGAAGGGTCTGGTTCTGTTTGGGAGTTTGTTAGTCGATATCATAACACCCAATGTCTCAACCTATGGCACATGTACCTCTGGGGATATTTGGAGCATATTTAAGGGAAACTCAGTGATTTGTTTATAGTTTAGCCCTGATATAGCTAAAGTAAACATTAGAATATCACAAAAACCAATATTTCCACCCCCAGCATCTTGGTCTGACTTTTATAAGGTGGTACCATAAATCATTAACATTTATATAGCTATTTAATATAATAATAATAATAAAAAGATAAATATGTCTGTGTTTTCTCAGTTGCTTTCTGTGTTACTTTCCAATATATATAGAGAGAGATAGATAAATAGATAGAAAGAGAAGCACCTTCTCAGGAGCTAACAACAGCTTAATAGCTTGTTCTATGGTGATTTTACCACCTGGGAGCAGCTTCTTTTATCCCAATTTTGCTTTTCACAGATAACTTTCTAGAAGTATATCAGTCTGATCCCACCTAACCAGGTCAGTCCAGCCAGAAATACCAAGCAAGCCCAGATGATTGTTTCAACCATATTTGGGCCTCACAAGTGAGGTGCAGCCATATTCCGCTAAGCACATTGGGCAAGGAGTCCATGCCTGGTTTCCCCCATCACCCTTAGGGAGACCTCCCCATGGTCATATTACAAATACATAAAGAAAATTAAGCATTCTCTCAGGAACGAACAACAGCTCAATAGCTTGCTCTATGGTGATTTACCACCTGGGAGCAGCATCATTTAGCCCAAAAGGGATTTTCACAAAAAATAACTATACTGTAGTATAGCCGTTCCTGAAACAGTGCTCCTCTTTCTGTTTGTATTTTTTATATGACTATGGGGAAGTCTTCCTAAGGGTGATGGAGAAACCAGGCATGGACTCTTTGCCCAATGTGCTTAGAGTAATATGGCTGCACCTCACTGACGAGGACCAAAGAAGGCTGAATCAATCATCTGGGGTTGCCATGTTCCTTGTTCAGAGAAAGATTGCCTGGTATTTCAGGGCTGGACTGTCCTTGTTAGGCGGGATAATTTGGTATCTTTTGTTGAAAGAGCAGCAATCCACTACTGGTAGCTAGCTGAACACATCAGATCAGCCAATGACAAGAAGCATATATTTTAAGCCACCGACCAGCAGCTTCCTCCCAATAGTAAATTTCTGCTCCAAAGCCTACTTAGTTATAATTTTAAAAGTATACAAAGTATACCAATAAAACAGAGCAATTAGATAATAGAGAATGCAATTTTAAACAACTTTCCAATTTACTTCTATCTGAATTATAAAAGAAAAAAAATTGCATTTCAAGTCCCCTTAACACTGGTATTTAACAGAAATCCTAGAGTTCTCTTGTCTTTGTGATTTACTTAACTAAATTTCAAAATGTATTGTCACTTCTTTAATAAAATCTTTGTGCTTGTTACATAAATTATCTCTCCCTTTTATCATTTTTATTTACTAAATACAAAGGTGCGGCATCTACTTCTAGTAAAAACACATTTGTATGACAATTTATTTCATTTATTACATTGTTTAAATAGGATTTTCCTTTTATAACTGACTCTCATAGTAAATAGTCAATGCATTCTGTTAATGCGTTTATAAGCAGAAAGATGTTTAAATCGTTCATTTTCTGGTGGAAACACCAATAAGAGTAATTACTAATTAGTTATTAATATATCCTAGAATTTAATTTAAGTATTATTTTAATTTATATATTATTCAGTAATTTGATTACATTATTTTTACTCCTATTGTTTGGTCTGTTTCTAAAAAAAAATGTATTTGCTTCTTTTAAAAGTTTTTTTAAAGTTAAACATTTTTTCATTTTTTAAAGTTGTTTAATGTTTTTACATACCTGTTTATTTTAATTTAACATATTTTCTTGTTTCCATTGTGTTTGTTTTTTACCTGCAATATAAGATAAACTTTCATATAAGACACAACTTTTGTAGTGAAATTTTGAGAACATTGTTTTAATCTCTTATACTCTGGCCAACCAGTTCAGTGTTCAAATGGAAATTTGTATGTTTCGCTGGGTAAACATGGGACAAATTGGGTGTAATAGTTTATACAACACCAAAACATACTGTGCAATGAAAACTATGACTTCTGCAGGGTTAGATGATAAAACAGATTCACCCCATATATGTCTCCAATCATCTCAATAGCTTATAGGTCCATACTCACACCCACTCACACCTGTATGCTTACTTGCTTCTCACATTCTACCAACCACTTACACTCTTGGACTCCTACCCAATCACCTTCATGTACACCTTCATATTTGTCCAAACACCCAAACTCGCAATGACTGACCTTCAGACATGCTAGCACTCTTATTAACACATACTTTCATACCCACATTAATTCTCAGCTTCAGGTACAACTGCTCAACATCAGAGGGTAGATGGCAGTAGGCCCAGGAAACCAAAGGATGACATGTGACATGTGCTTCTTATTATTTAGTTGTCCGACCAGGCTTCTAGCTCTACCACAAGCAACAGCCATCCTTTACAAGATTATCACAGCCTATCCTGGTCCCCAGCCCACCTGCCAGTAACAATATATTCAACACATTAGATGCACATAGTTACTGCTGTGCAAAATGTTTGTCTTATACGCCACATTTAGTATATTATCGGACTTTTTTCGAAACAATCGGCAAAATTACAAGTTGTGCGGTACGGGTATATCGCTGAAAAATTGTCCATTGCGCGCAGAATATGCAGGTCTCCTGTACTCTCCATTCCACACTCAAAAAATTACTTTTGAGTGCAGGATTTTAATTGTGCCCGTATTACAGGTTGTGTGGTCTGGCTATTACACTAGTGTTATAGTCTAAACTGCCGCAATCCATTCTGCTATCTGAGACCAGTAGTTATGGATTTTGTGAAACAAAAATGTTTCACAAAATTCGTAACTAAAATGTTTCAAAGTACACTAACACCCATAAACTACATATTAACCCCTAAACTCCCATCCCCTTGCATCACAAATAGTATAATAAACCTATTAACCTCTAAACCACCATCCACCCACATAGCCAACACTAAATAGACCTATTAACCCCTAAACCGCCGACCTATCACATCGCCAACACTAAATAAACCTATTAACCCTTAAACCGGCGCCCCCCACATCGCTACTACTAAACTAAAACTATTAACCCCTAAACCACCATCCCCCACAACGCAATAAACCTATTTACACTATAAACCCCTAAACTGCCATCCCTCCACAATGCAAATAACTAATTTTTTTAAAAGGCTTTTATTGTTTTAAATCGGCAAAAATAACAAGAATAACAGTGACAACAGATCAAGTATACAATGAGCAATGACAGACAGTAAAATACATCCAGTATTACTTCGTCGTGAAGTCCATTAACTAGAAATAGAACATGAATGTCTGTAAAGCAGTTTGACAGGATTGTCCATGGTTGTCCAGAACTCCTCTAGGGAGCTCCATAGAAAACCCTTTAAAACTGCTCATAGGAAGACAAGATTAATATTATAAAATTAAAAATCTCACTACTAAATTCTTGATTGTCAAAGTACTTAAACATTATGTAATCATAAACAGCATATAAACAAGGGATAATAAAATAAACTAGTAAGAATAAGAGAACACAGATTGTTCTTACCAGCAATAACATTTTACCATCGGTAGAGCAAACATCAGGAATAATGAGAGAATATGGGAGGATCACAACGCCCATGCTGGAGGAAGTTGCATGAAGACAAAACAAAAAAAAAAAAAGGGGGAGGGAGGGGGGAAAGGGAGAGAAGGGGGGATGGAAGGTAGCATTCGATAGGCTGGGGGGGGGGGCAGGGATTGGGTGAGAGGTACCAGTCTATGAATTGTGACATATCCTAAGGAGAGGAGCAAATATTACTGTCAACAGAGAGTTACTCAGGGCCATACTCCCAGATCATAAAATTTGCAGATCTTCTGAGCAATGCATTAGAGATACATAGGATTCCATTGCTTTTACAAAGCCCAGGATTTCAACTACCTGTGTCCAAGAAGGTACAGTCTGTTGAAGCCACAACCTGGCCAGAGCTAGCTTGATTGCTAAAAAGAGGTAGACACAGAACATCTTCTGAGGCAGCGGCAAATGTGCGGGTAACATATGGAACAGGCCCATGCTTGGCGACAGTTGAATTGGAATGCCTTTCGTAGCACAGTATTGGCTAGCAAGTTGCCATAGGGTTCAAATTCGTGGGCACGCCCACCAGATGTGCAATGGGGTCCCCAACTCATCACATCCTCTCCAACATTTGGGAGAATTGATGGGTGAGATCTTGAACAGGCGCAAAGGTGTCATATGCCATTGTAGCAATATTTTGAGGAATAACTCATATAGAGTTATACAATGAACCACTTTTTTTGTTAATTGTGTTGCAATCTTCCACTGTTGTGGTTCATGTGTTAACGCCAACGAGATTTCCCATTGTCTTACAGGAGAAGATTTGTAAAAAAATAGGAGGGTTCATAAGGTCTAGGTATGATGCTGTTAGCAGTTTAATCGGGGGGGGATGTCATGTCCCATCTAACTTCCCATCTGGCCCTGTCTCTCAATGGGCTTTTATCAAAGCCCCACGAATTAATATAGCTACGAAGCCTCCAAAATTCGAAGTGTAAAATGGTGGGTGGATTGAACTTCCTAAGAAATGCTTGAGAGGTTAACAGAACATTTCCTTCGAATAGATCTGCAACCTTAACTACACCTAGATTAGCCCATAAGTTAGGATGGGTGTCAGGGAGGGATAATAATAGCCCTCTGAGCATGTGAGATGGGGATGGATGGGGAGCAACAGAAGTAAGATTATGTATTTGTCCCAGAACTTTAAATTAGAGGTCACCATGTAATTAAGCAAAAAGATAGGGGGTCTAGAATGTTTGGGAAGCCATATGAGATCATGCAAGGTGAACCCTACCGGGAGGGCTGCCTGCTCAATTTCCGCCCATCTACTCTACTTGGGCGAGCCCCATTGAGTCACATGTGACAATCTAGCTGCCTCATGATATCTCAGGATATTCGGGGCAGCCGCCCCACCAGCTAGTATGGGCTGTTGTAATGTACCAACGGCCACTCTCTGCGCTTTGTTGCGCCAAATGAATCAGTTACAGAGTTGCTGAAATTTATGGATCGTGGCTCTAGGGATCGGGATGAGCAGGGATCTGAAAATATAGGTCAGCTTTGGAAGAAGACACATCTTGAAGGCTGCTATACGTCCAAGCCAAGATAGTGAAGGGACATTCCACGTGTTAGTCGAAGCTGTAACAGTAGATAAAAGAGGAAAGAAATTTAAATCGACAATGGTAGGTATATTATGTGAAAGGTATATACCTAAATGCTTGATATGGGATGTGGACCATTGGAACTTATATTTACTCTTCAGTAAAGTAAGGGTGCCTTCCAGGATATTTATGGCATATGCCTCCATTTTAGATACGTTGAGTTTATAGTAACTAATTAGAGCAAATTTCTCTAGGAGAGAGAAGAGCTGAGGTAGAGAAGTGAGAGGCTCTGATATCAGCACCGTCAAGTCATCTGCAAAGAGCGCGGTTTTCTGCTCGACTCGGTGGATCTCTACACCTTTTATCTGTGCATTGGAGCGGATAGCTGAAGCCAAAGGCTCCATGGCAAGAGTTAATATAAGGGGTGACAGAGGGCACCCTGTCTGGTGCCATTGGTTATCCCGAAGGGTTCCGAACAAAAACCTAGACCCTTGACTCTTGCAGATGGGTTCGAATATAATGCTGCTATGGTTGTGACAAAAGATGGAGGGAATCCAAACCCTTGCGGCACAGCAAACATATATTCCCATCCCACCCTGTCGAAGGCCTTTTCAGCGTCCAACGACAGGGTGACACAGGGCAAGTACGATCGGTTTGATTGACAACTACCTTCTGGCAGCCCATTGGGCTTGTGAGCTGCTGGTGCAATGCTGAATATGGAGAGCGTATTGCTCTCCGCATTCAGCAATGTCTGTCAAACCTGATCCGCACTGTCGGATCAGGTCCAACAGACATTTGGTAAATTGGCCTCTAGGGATTTATGTTAGAGTGTGAGGTGTTAACGTAACTTTCTTTTCTCCATAGACATCAGTGGGGATTGCGTTCCAACGATCCCCATTCCGCGATCGCAGATGTTAGTTTTTTTCTAACACTTTCTCTCCATTAATGTCTCTAATGGCGAAAACGTGCACGAGTACGTCAAGTCAGGCCTTGGGTTTTGTGCGGTATGGAGCTTAATGCACCATACCGCACAACAAAAGAAGGTTTTTCAGTTACTTGTAATGGCGAGTGTGATACCGTTAATTTTTTTGCGTTATTTACGCACCCGGTTTAGCACACAACTTGTAATCTTGGTGATTGTAATTTAAAGTTAGGGCTTTACATATTAATATTTATACATGTACTAGATTCATCTAATATTTTAAGATTTGCAACCCTCTAGGTAATGCATTTTTCCCTTTACTCCACAACATTCTGAACTACTGTTTTCTTGTTTACTTGACAAGGTGGATTGTTTGACAGTGAATTTACATATATGGAATTTACATAAATGTATACTTTGAGTTTCTAATAAAAGTATTCACATTTTTGGTTATGCATATGTAGTTTTTTTTGTAATGTTATACACTAAGGCCTAGATTTGGAGTTCGGCGGTAGCCGTCAAAACCAGCGTTAGAGGCTCCTAACGCTGGTTTTAGGCTACCGCCGGTATTTGGAGTCAGTGATTAAAGGGTCTAACGCTCACTTTTCAGCCGCGACTTTTCCATACCGCAGATCCCCCTACGCCATTTGCGTATCCTATCTTTTCAATGGGATCTTTCTAACGCCGGTATTTAGAGTCGTTTCTGAAGTGAGCGTTAGAGCTCTAACGACAAAATTCCAGCCGCCTGAAAATAGCAGGAGTTAAGAGCTTTCTGGCTAACGCCGGTTCATAAAGCTCTTAACTACTTTACCCTAAAGTACACTAACACCCATAAACTACCTATGTACCCCTAAACCGAGCTCCCCCCACATCGCCGCCACTCGATTAAAATTTTTAACCCCTAATCTGCCGACCGCCACCTACGTTATACTTATGTACCCCTAATCTGCTGCCCCTAACCCCGCCGACCCCTGTATTACATTTATTAACCCCTAACCTGCCCCCCACAACGTCGCCGCCAGCTACTTAAAATAATTAACCCCTAATCTTCCGACCGCAAAGCGCCGCTACCTACGTTATCCCTATGTACCCCTAATCTGCTACCCCTAACACCGCCGACCCCTATATTATATTTATTAACCCCTAATCTGCCCCCCTCAACGTCGCCGACACCTGCCTACACTTATTAACCCCTAATCTGCCGAGCGGACCTGAGCGCTACTATAATAAAGTTATTAACCCCTAACCCGCCTCACTAACCCTATCATAAATAGTATTAACCCCTAATCTGCCCTCCCTAACATCGCCGACACCTACCTTCAATTATTAACCCCTAATCTGACGACCGGAGCTCACCGCTATTCTAATAAATTGATTAACCCCTAAAGCTAAGTCTAACCCTAACACTAACACCCCCCTAACTTAAATATAATTTTAATCTAACGAAATTAATTAACTCTTATTAAATAAATGATTCCTATTTAAAGCTAAATACTTACCTGTAAAATAAATCCTAATATAGCTACAATATAAATTATAATTATATTATAGCTATTTTAGGATTAATATTTATTTTACAGGCAACTTGGTAATTATTTTAACCAGGTACAATAGCTATTAAATAGTTAAGAACTATTTAATAGTTACCTAGTTAAAATAATAACAAATTTACCTGTAAAATAAATCCTAACCTAAGATATAATTAAACCTAACACTACCCTATCAATAAATTAATTAAATAAACTACCTACAATTACCTACAATTAACCTAACACTACACTATCAATAAATTAATTAAACACAATTGCTACAAATAAATACAATTAAATAAACTAGCTAAAGTACAAAAAATAAAAAAGAACTAAGTTACAAAAAATAATAAAATATTTACAAACATAAGAAAAATATTACAACAATTTTAAACTAATTACACCTACTCTAAGCCCCCTAATAAAATAACAAAGCCCCCCAAAATAAAAAATTCCCTACCCTATTCTAAATTAAAAAAGTTACAAGCTCTTTTACCTTACCAGCCCTGAACAGGGCCCTTTGCGGGGCATGCCCCAAGAATTTCAGCTCTTTTGCCTGTAAAAAAAAACATACCATACCCCCCCCCAACATTACAACCCACCACCCACATACCCCTAATCTAACCCAAACCCCCCTTAAATAAACCTAACACTAAGCCCCTGAAGATCTTCCTACCTTGTCTTCACCATACCAGGTTCACCGATCCGTCCTGGCTCTAACATCTTCATCCAACCCAAGCGGGGGTTGGCGATCCATCATCCGGTGCTGAAGAGGTCCAGAAGAGGCTCCAAAGTCTTCCTCCTATCCGGCAAGAAGAGGACATCCGGACCGGCAAACATCTTCTCCAAGCGGCATCTTCAATCTTCTTCCATCCGGTGTGGAGCAGGTCCATCTTGAAGCAGGCGACGCGGATCCATCCTCTTCTTCCGTTGTCTCCCGACGAATGACGGTTCCTTTAAGGGACGTCATCCAAGATGGCGTCCCTCGAATTCCGATTGGCTGATAGGATTCTATCAGCCAATCGGAATTAAGGTAGGAAAAATCTGATTGGCTGATTTAATCAGCCAATCAGATTCAAGTTCAATCCGATTGGCTGATCCAATCAGCCAATCAGATTGAGCTCGCATTCTATTGGCTGTTCCGATCAGCCAATAGAATGCGAGCTCAATCTGATTGGCTGATTGGATCAGCCAATCGGATTGAACTTGATTCTGATTGGCTGATTCCATCAGCCAATCAGAAAATTCCTACCTTAATTCCGATTGGCTGATAGAATCCTATCAGCCAATCGGAATTCGAGGGACGCCATCTTGGATGACGTCCCTTAAAGGAACCGTCATTCGTCGGGAGACAACGGAAGAAGAGGATGGATCCGCGTCGCCTGCTTCAAGATGGACCCGCTCCGCACCGTATGGAAGAAGATTGAAGATGCCGCTTGGAGAAGATGTTTGCCGGTCCGGATGTCCTCTTCTTGCCGGATAGGAGGAAGACTTTGGAGCCTCTTCTGGACCTCTTCAGCACCGGATGATGGATCGCCAACCCCCGCTTGGGTTGGATGAAGATGTTGGAGCCAGGACGGATCGGTGAACCTGGTATGGTGAAGACAAGGTAGGAAGATCTTCAGGGGCTTAGTGTTAGGTTTATTTAAGGGGGGTTTGGGTTAGATTAGGGGTATGTGGGTGGTGGGTTGTAATGTTGGGGGGGGGTATGGTATGTTTTTTTTTACAGGCAAAAGAGCTGAAATCCTTGGGGCATGCCCCGCAAAGGGCCCTGTTCAGGGCTGGTAAGGTAAAAGAGCTTGTAACTTTTTTAATTTAGAATAGGGTAGGGAATTTTTTATTTTGGGGGGCTTTGTTATTTTATTAGGGGGCTTAGAGTAGGTGTAATTAGTTTAAAATTGTTGTAATATTTTTCTTATGTTTGTAAATATTTTATTATTTTTTGTAACTTAGTTCTTTTTTATTTTTTGTACTTTAGCTAGTTTATTTAATTGTATTTATTTGTAGCAATTGTGTTTAATTAATTTATTGATAGTGTAGTGTTAGGTTAATTGTAGGTAATTGTAGGTAGTTTATTTAATTAATTTATTGATAGGGTAGTGTTAGGTTTAATTATATCTTAGGTTAGGATTTATTTTACAGGTAATGTTGTAATTATTTTAACTATTTTAGCTATTAAATAGTTCTTAACTATTTAATAGCTATTGTACCTGGTTAAAATAATTACAAAGTTGCCTGTAAAATAAATATTAATCCTAAAATAGCTATAATATAATTATAATTTATATTGTAGCTATATTAGGATTTATTTTACAGGTAAGTATTTAGCTTTAAATAGGAATAAGTTATTTAATAAGAGTTCATTTATTTCGTTAGATTAAAATTATATTTAATTTAGGGGGGGTGTTAGTGTTAGGGTTAGACTTAGCTTTAGGGGTTAATACATTTATTATAGTAGCGGTGAGGTCCGCTCGGCAGATTAGGGGTTAATAATTGAAGGTAGGTGTCGGCGATGTTAGGGAGGGCAGATTAGGGGTTAATACTATTTATGATAGGGTTAGTGAGGCGGATTAGGGGTTAATAACTTTATTATAGTAGCGCTCAGGTCCGCTCGGCAGATTAGGAGTTAATAAGTGTAGGCAGGTGTCGGCGACGTTGAGGGGGGCAGATTAGGGGTTAATAAATATAATATAGGGGTCGGCGATGTTAGGGCAGCAGATTAGGGGTGCATAGGGATAACGTAGGTTGCGGCGGTTTACGGAGCGGCAGATTAGGGGTTAAAAAAAATATGCAGGTGTCAGCGATAGCGGGGGCGGCAGATTAGGGGTTAATAAGTGTAAGGTTAGGGGTGTTTAGACTCGGGGTACATGTTAGAGTGTTAGGTGCAGACGTAGGAAGTGTTTCCCCATAGGAAACAATGGGGCTGCGTTAGGAGCTGAACGCTGCTTTTTTGCAGGTGTTAGGTTTTTTTTCAGCTCAAACAGCCCCATTGTTTCCTATGGGAGAATCGTGCACGAGCACGTTTTTGAGGCCGGCCACGTCCGTAAGCAACTCTGGTATCGAGAGTTGCATTTGCGGTAAAAATGCTCTACGCTCCTTTTTTGGAGCCTAACGCAGCATTTGTTTAAACTCTCGATACCAGAGTTAAATTTATGGTGCGGCCAGAAAAAAGCCCGTGGAGCGTTAACAGCTCTTTTACCGCCGAACTCCAAATCTAGGCCTAAATAAATAAAAAAACATACTGAAAGGAACTCTCCGCTCAGTTACATCTGATTATTCTTATACCTTCATTTGAATTTTCTCCCACAGAACTGCAGAGGAGTTGTGACGAAAAGACTTTACTTGTAGAAACCTATGAAAAGCTAATTGCTTCCCTTAAGGTGTGTCTTTGTTGTATATTTATATAAATTAGTAGAAAATACCAATATGGATTCTTGTGTCTGCAATAAAACACTAGATTATACAAACGAGTGGGTATATTATGTAACATTGCTTTTTTGTTATACACAGCATGCATGTTACTGTATCAGAGCTGTCAAGTCACACTATAAGATAGTGTGACACATTATTTTGAGTGTCATCTACAGACACACAATGAATATCCATACTATGAATAGGGAGTCAGAGATGTTATTGCATTCTGTTGTGTAATCACAAGTAGCATAACTATATTAACATTTTCCATTTGTTTCCATGTAATTTCTATAATATACTAATTTGATTACAAAATCATATGTAGGAACATGCATTAAAAAATGTATCTAGATACGAAGAGACACATATTACAATTCAATGATAAATATTATATATATATATATATATATATATATCTTTTTTTTGTGTTTTTTGCTGTTTTTTGACCATTGGGACTTTGGCTATAAGATATGTAAATTAGAGCATACTATGAAACATAAAATATTTTTAAAGTTTGCAGGACTGTGATATTTCTGTATTATTTGCATAAATTGTCAGTTGCATATTGTTGGTGCACTCTCAGCTAGATTACGAGTTTTACGTTACGGTTTTAATGCTGAAAAAATTGCCATTTCAGCATAAAAACCATAACGCAGCCATTACGAGTCTTGTCGGTATAGCTATACCGCAAGCATTTTAGCTTGTAACGCAGCGTCAATCCCCCACTAAAAAAAATTACGTTTTTGCATGAGATTTCCTTAGCGCCAGTATTACAGGTTGTTCGGTGAGGCTAAAATGCTTGCGTTCCAGCCTATACTGACACAATCCATTCCGCATTCCGCTATCTGAGACCAGTAGTTATGAGTTTTGCACAACAAAACTGTTACACAAAACTCATAACTAAAATGTTACAAGGTACACTAACACCCATAAACTACCTATTAACCCCTATTCCGCCGCCCTCCCGCATTGCAAACACTATAATAAAGTTATTAACCACTAATCTGCCGCTCCCGACATCGTCGCCACTTATAAAAGTTATTAACCCCTATTCAGCCGCTCCCCGAAATTGCCAAAACTAAATAAAGTTATTAACCCCTAAACCTCTGGCCTCCCATATCACCGCCACTAAATAAACCTATTAACCTTTAAACCACCAGCCCCCCACATCGCAAAAAACTAAATTAAACTATTAACTCCTAAACCTAACAACCCCCTAACTTTACAATATTCCTATTTTAAAATAAATAAAAACTTACCTGTGAAATTAAAAAAAACTAAGTTTAAACTAACAATTAACCTAACATAACTATTATACTAAACTATTATACTAAAATTAAAAAACTACCAATTAAATAAACTAAATTACACATTAAAAAAACTAACACTACTAAGAAAATTTAAATCTAAAATTACAAAAAATAAAAAATACTAAATTACAAAAAATAACAAGCACTAAATTACAAAAAATAACAAACAAAATTATCCAAAATAAAAACAATTACACCTAATCTAATAGCCCTATATAAATAGAAAAGCCCCCCAAAATAAAAAAAACCCTAGCCAACAATAAACTACCAATAGCCCTTAAAAGAGCCTTTTGTAGGGCATTGCCCTAATGAAATCGGCTCCTTTACCTGAAAAAAAAATACAAAGACCACCCAACCAACCCCCCAAAATAAAAAAAATAACAGAAACCTAAGCTACCCATTGATACCCATGAAAGGGCATTTAGCTCTTTTACACCAACAACTAAATGCCCTCTTAAGGGCAATGTAAAAGAGATAAATGCCCTTTTAAGGTCAATTCCCATACAAATGTCCTTTTCAAGGCAATGGGTACCTTAGGTTTTTGTTAGGTTTTTTATTTTGGGGGGCTGTTTGGGTGGTGGGTTTTACTGTTGGAGGGTCTTTGTATTTTTTTTTTCAGGTAAAATAGCTTATTTCTTTAGAACAATGCCCTACAAAAGGCTATTTTAAGGGCTTTTGATTTTATTGTAGGCTAGGGTTTTTTTATTTTGGGGGGGCTTTGTTATTTTTATAGGGCTATTAGATTAGGTATAATTTGTTTTTATTTTGGATAATTTCATTTGTTATTTTTTGTAATTTAGTGTTTCTTATTTTTTGTAAATTTTAGATTTAATTTTTTTAGTAGTGTTAGTTTTTTTTTAATGTGTAATTTTAGTTTTTTTTAATTGGTAGTTTATTTTAATTTTAGTATAATACTTTAGTATAATAGTTATGTTAGGTTAATTGTTAGTTTAAACTTAGGTTTTCTTAATTTCACAGGTAAGTTTTTATTTATTTTAAAATAGGAATATTGTAAAGTTAGGGGGTTGTTAGGTTTAGGAGTTAATAGTTTAATTTAGTTTTTTGCGATGTGGGGGGCTGGTGGTTTAAAGGTTAATAGGTTTATTTAGTGGCGGTGATATGGGAGGCCAGAGGTTTAGGGGTTATTTTAGTTTTTTTTAATTGGTAGTTTATTTTAATTTTAGTATAATACTTTAGTATAATAGTTATGTTAGGTTAATTGTTAGTTTAAACTTAGGTTTTCTTAATTTCACAGGTAAGTTTTTATTTATTTTAAGATAGGTATAGTGTAATTTTAATATAAATTTAGGGGGTGATAAGTTTAGGGGTTAAAAGTTTAATTTAGTTTTTTGCAATGTGGGGGGCTGGCGGTTTAGGGGTTAATAGGTTTATTTAGTGGAGGTGATGTGGAAGGCCAGTGGTTTAGGGGTTAATAACTTTATTTAGTGGCGGTGGTGTCGGGGAGCGGCGGAATAGGGGTTAATAGCTTTATTATAGTGTCAGCAATGTTGGGGTGCGGGGGAATAGGACTTAATAACTTTATTATAGTGGTAGCGATGTCGGGGAGCGGAGGAATAGGGGTTAATAACTTTTATTAGTGGTGGCGATGTCGGGAGTGACAGATTAGGGGTTAATAAATTTATTTAGGTGTCAGCTATGTTGGGGAGGCAGATTAGGGGTGTTTAGACTTGGGGTTATGTTAGGGTGTTTAAATGTAACTTTTTTTCCCATAGACATCAATAGGGTTGCGTTACGGCGATGGCCATTCCGCACTTCAGGTGTTAGTTTTTTTCTAACACCTTCTCCACATTGATGTCTATGGGGAAAGCGTGCACAAGTACGTCAAAGCAGCCCTTGGATTTTGTGCGGTATGGAGCTCATCGCCACCATATCGCACGCAGAAGAAGGCTTTTCTGAAACTTGTAATGGCAGCGTTATGGAGGGTGAAATAACGCAACTTTTGTTGCATTCGTTTCGCACCCTCTATAGCGCAAAACTTGTAATCTAGGTATCTGTTTTTTCTGATTGAGAAATAAACAAAGCATCTGTAACTATGCCCATTCTCTGTTGTTTCTCTTATGTAGGAGTCCCTGGAAGAATTAAATTCTAAAGTGGCTCAGTTTGAAGAGACAATGAAGCGAGTTGAGAAATCTGTGCTAAACCAGGATTACAAGAGACACATCCAGGTGCACATTTTGTTGAGTCTTTAGTCCTCTCATACCCACAGCTTTCTGGACAGCACCATTAGTCTTAAGTACCTTCTTCTTGTTAGCCCTTCAGTTTTGATTTATTAGCAATACACTTGCAAGTTGTTGTTCACAGGGTGAAGCAAGACAGTCATGAAAATAACGTTATGATCAGTATTTCATCCCATGCTTCTGTCCTTAAAGAGACACTGTACTGTATAATTGGTTTCTCTTAAAGGGACTGTAAACACCTTGGTATTTTTATATAAAATGTTTAGTTATGCACAATCTAATAACTTTGCAGTATACTTAGACTATTTCTTTTGCCCTATTTTCATGTAACGGCTCTGCAAAACAATGCATTTTATACTAACTTAATGACTGTGACTAGCCTTGCTGTCTGCAGACTAAAGCTTAGATTGGCTCCTCCAAAAAAGGAAAATGCTGGGGTGTGTGTGTGGGGGGGGGAGTAAAACGATGTTACTTTGCAGGCACGAACAGGGAAGGCCATTCCCTCAGACACAAATATAAGCAGATACAGCCACAGTAAACATAATTTAAGTATTTATTTCTTTATAAGGGCCAAGGTGAAACAAGACTGGGACAACGTTTCAAGCTCAAAAGCCCTTAATCATGCCATGATATTATTAAGGGCTTTTGAACTTGAAATGTTGTCTCAGTCTATTTTTCACCTAGACTCTCGTGAGGAAATAAAGGCTTAAATTGTATTTCCTGTGGCTGGATCTTTTGCTTCTAATTGTATATCAACACATCAAATATATTGTGTAATTACAAGGTAATTACTTCTTATTACCCTTTTAATGTGTTTCTAATTACTTTTATTATGAGTTTTAAATGTATGAAAACTTTATACATTTAAATTACAGCCCATTGTCCTTGAGAGCATGCCCAATTGCATGAGCAGAACCTGCAGAAAAAGCAGACCTCCTTATCTTATTTATATCTCTATACAAAAGGACTTCTTATCATATCTCTCTGTACACAAAGAGAGAGCAGTTGAAAATTAACATTTTAGTACCCCTCATACTCTCAACTGGGGGTTGATTTCTGCTGCTGTATATTGTTTACATAGCTTTTCTACAAACAAATCTGGATTAATCATGTTTTAATTATAGGTGGTTGTTTTAACAGGCAAAATTGAACTGGTTCAAATGACAATATAAATGTAAATGAGCTGTTTGTGAACAATTTAATACACTCCAATGGGTAAAGTGGATCACTGGGTCACAATAAAGATGAGAACAATTACCAGTACAATGTCTCTTTCCTGTTACTGTTATTTGCTATCAATTTATTAACACTCAGAAAGCAGATCTATGTAAGGTTTTAAAAAAATTCAGATACCATTTGGCTCTTTACTTTAGGCCAAAAACTATTTATGGTTTACTAGGAAGCAAGACTAAACATACATTTTGGTATGTGATTTTCATAAAATTAAAATTCAGTTGTTTTTATTTATTGAGCTATGTGTATTTACAGATTCTGAAAAATCTATATCCAAGAAACCATTTTGCCATATCATCATTTTCTTAGTACATTAGTTAAATCCAAAGATTCATTCTATTTACAGAACACACCTTTCTACATATCCCAGCTATAACCAAACCAAACAGCTTAAAATGGGAATGATTATTTCAGCTATCTTGCTTCTCCATGTGACGACCGTACCCAAACCCCACTCAGATTTAAAAAAACAAATACTGGGCCACCAAACCCTGCCCCTATAGAGATGAGACACCCTTCCCTAAATTCCCAGCTGTACTGAACCTGAGGTGGGCTGGGCATGCAATTGCTGCATTTTGTTTCTATGTTCTGCTTTAATACTGTAGTTTTATGTACCAAGTAAAATAAAATTGCTTTACAAATTACTAAGTTATAACGGGTAACTGCACAATAACTAGTCCTATAATAAGGAACTCGGATCGATTTGGCTTTTCCCATAAAGTGTGAGAGAGATACCTACAGGATACTCTTTAGTTTCTACTGAAGTATTTATCTTTTTCTTAGGACCATGGAAGTCCAGGTCAGTTCTGGGAGCAGGAGCTACAGAGTTTGCACTTTGTTATAGAAATGAAGAGTGAGCTGATTCGTGAGCAGGAAAAGAAACTGCTAATTTGTGAAGCCACGGTAACATATCAAATCCAGTGCCATAAAAGGGCATGAAAAGCAGCTATTTCATTAGCACTTTAAAGGGACATTCCAGATAAAATTTGAATCCACACAGATGCATTTCAGTTGTGAATAGAAGAATTTTTGTAATATACATGTGTTATCAAAAATGCTTCTAATAAAAGCTATAGCTGTTTCAAATCTGTATTTATGTATGCACCGTGCACCAGCATTTTAAACAAAGCACTTGCTCAGAGAGCCTAAGGTGCTTGTACCATCTGGTAATGATTTAATTTGTTAATTGCTGACATGATACAAGCCCCACTTGTGCTCTGAGCAGCTGCAGTATTTAAAATGCCGGTGCACTGAGAATATCTATGCTTCACATGCACGTGCAGAGAAAAATGCAAACATTAAAACAGTGATAACTTTTACTAGTATATTGCAAATATGTTTCTTCTTAAAGTTGTAATTAATCTATGTAATTTAAATTTTGACTGGAATGTCCCTTTAAAATAATAGCTTGTTGTTTGAAGTAGAAGAGCATGTTGTTATATTATTGAAACAAAACATGCCAAAATATTATTTTGTTGGATGTACAAACTATTAAATCTTGGTCCACATGGAGATCTTGAAAGGAAAATTAGAATCACAAATTAATTAACCATAAAAAGCTTAATTCAGGAAAATAGAACAACATTACAATATACTTATCATTATTTATTTTGTCCACTTTTGCTGTAAAATACCAGAGAGACTGGAGTGTCTCCACCACCCCAAAGTAAAAATTTACCTAATCCTAAAACATTCTACACAGTAGTTGGTTAGATCAGAGCACATTAGGGTTGCCACCTGTCCGGGAATGACCTGGACAGTTCAGGTTTTCATTTGTGTGCCCGGGTTTGAAGTTGAGTCAGATCTGGACATGCAGCTTTCCGGGTTTGGTGTGGTACAGTCATAGCCAAAAAAGGTGACATTGTGTAATTGCAACATACTGCACATGCCCATAGTTATTTCTCTCTTGCGAGTGTGTTTGAGTTTGAGTGTGTGTCTTTGTGTGTGAGTTTGAGTGTGTGAGTGAGAGTGTGTGTCTGTGTTTGTCAGTGTCTTTCTATGTGTGTGAAAGAGTGAGTGTATTTGTGTGTGTGTGTGAGTGTGTGTTTTTGTTTTCTCCAGGAAAATATTCTGTGGATGTTCATGCAAGTGCTGATATGAGCTTACTTAGCTGCTTATTACTAAGTGTGCTCTCATGCACTAGCATCATTGACATGCAGGCTAGTGCATGCGCTCTTTGTGCTCCATCATTCTGTAGACTTGTATATCTCTTCAACTGTTAGTAGTCACTGTCTAATGTGATGTACTGTTCTATATTTGGGCTTGTATATGAATTACATTTTATTAGCACACATATTAACTTCTGTGTTTTATTTGCGTTCACCTTCAAGTCTATTTTTTTCTATTCCTTTGGCAGATGGATAGAAATTTCACATTAGAGGAGAGAGTACGTAGTCTGCAGCAGGAAAATGAAGCTCTGAGAGAGCAGACACAGAAACAGACAGCTGCCACCATGTACGTTACAGAATAAACTTTGTATAAAATCTGTGTGTAATACAACTGATTTTAAGTTAAAGCAGTTTACTTTTATTTTGAAGATAAGGGAAGTGGATGTGTACGTGTATGACTGCAGTAGCAGTACATTTAGCCACTATTCAGAAAGCGCTACCCAGGTGCTGAACAAAAAATGGGCCAGCTCCTAATATTACAATTTCTGCCTTTCAAATAAAGATACCAAGTGAACGTGTTCTACATGAAAAATTGGGTTTCATATCCCTTTAAAGAGACTTAAAAGTGAAGTAAAGTATCTAATGTGGTAGAGCAATTTATATTGCACCATTGGTTACATGTAACTATGTATTTAACCCCTGCACTACTGGGACTTAGCTGAACACATTTGTGTGTAGCCACCAATCACCAGCTAGCTCTCAGTAACGCATTGCTGCTCCTGAGCATATGTAGGTATGCTTTTTAACATGTAAAGACAAGCAAATTTGATAATAAACTGAAAAGTGTTTTAAAATTGCATGCTTTATCTGAACCATGAAAGTATAATTGCGACAGTCAACACCAGAATTTTTGTTGTTTAAAAAGATAGATAATCCTTTTATTACCCATTCCCATAACCAACACAGTTATAATAATACATTTTACCTCTGTAATTACCTTGTAGCTAAGCATCTTCTGACAGACCCCTTATCTTAGTTCTTTTGACAGACTTGCATTTTAGCCAATCAGTCCTTACTCCTAGGTAACTTCACATGCGTGAGCTAAATGTTATCTATATGACACACATGAACTAACACCCTCAACTGTCAAAATGCATTCACATAACAGGCGACCTTCAAGGTCTATGAAATTAGCATATGAGCCTACCTAGTTTTGGTTTCAGCTAAGAAAACAAATAGAACAAAGCAAAATTGGTGATAAAAGCAAATTGGAAAGTTGTTTAAAATCACATGCCCTATTTGAATCATGAAAGTTTATTTTGGACTTAACTGTCTCTTTACATTCTGAAAACATAAATTATTAACCACGTTATATGGTGTGACAAAACCTAGGAATATAGACTAAGCAAAGATTAACTCTACCTATAGTATTCACCCAGTCCTACATATGGTCGTTTAAATGAGAGATACAGTATTTTTATCCTCATTTATTGTTTTCAAAATGGCATCTTATAACTTGTACTTACCTTTTATTACAGCCGTTTGTCAGAAGAGCTTCTGAAGGCCCAGGTAGCTCTAGAAAAGGAGATTCAGGTCCGAGAACAGCTTCAGCGGGACAAAGAACAACATTTATACCGGGAAATGAATGGTGATGTTCCACCCAAATTCTCATTGCCAACCAACACTCAGAATGTTCCTTTAATTGTGACGTAGAACCAATCACTGTTAAGAATGTTGGACACAAGAAGCCAGTAACTGACAAGAGAGATGGATCCAATCTCTCACTCCTTGGACATTATAAAAATCGTTTTATCATATTAATCTTTTTTTTATGCCAGTATACCAGTTAATTGTCACCATTCCAGGTTTTAGGCTTTCACTCATTCACATATATTTAATTTATTATTTCTGGATGTACACTTCTTAGAACACAAATGTATATACATTTTTAAACTTTTTAGCCATTCATTAAAGGGATAGAAAGGTCACAAATGAAATGTGTATGTGTGCGTTACAGTTTATTTTTAGAGGCATTTTTGCACTATACGTTCATTAGCATAAATTCTTCTAGTAAAATGTATTACTGTTTTTCTGCGGCATATGCACATATCCTGAGAGGGCCTGTGCACCAGTATTCAAATACCATGCCTGTAGTTTGTATTGCTTCTTAAAACATAAATTGTGTAATGTAAACCACTGTTGACTCTCTGAGAAGGTGTTGTGTTTGAATACTGGTGCATATGTGCGTATGCCACTGAAAAATAGTAATAACTTTTACTAGGAGCATTTTTGCTAATGGAAGTATATTGCAAACATGCTTATATTTCAAATGTAAATGCTCTTATGCACAATTTATTTTTTACCTTTCTGTCCCTTTAACTTTCTCTTGTGCCTTATCACTGATAATTAAGCCTATATCTGAAGGTGCCAAACTGACAGGTGTACAATCAGAAATAATATTAAGTCTAAAAACTTTTTGTTTGGTCTTTATGTGCAACTATATATTATCAAATAATTTCTAGTTTTAAGTAAACTTTCTATTTGTTAGGAAAGGCCAATGGCTGACCATCATAAATTACCACTGATACAGCAGGCTGTAAGAGAGCACTTTCATTATGTTTTATTTCTGTATATATATATATTTTATGTCAAAGTTATTGTAAATATGAAAAGCTCTTAGTAAGACCTGTGTTTTTATATACATATATTAAAAAAATGGGGAAAAAAAGATTATTGGTTGTTTTTGTGAATATGTGTCTAATTACATATTAGCTTCCTCAATTTATTTTCTCTCTCACTCTTTCTCTCACATACACTCAGTCTCTCACTCTGTTCTTCTCTCACACACACATACTCATTCTCTCTCACACTCAATCTCACACTCATTCTCTCTCACACACTCATTCTCTCTCTCTCATTCTCTCTCTCTCATATTCTCTCTCTCATTCTCTCTCTCTCTCATTCTCTCTCTCTCTCTCTCTCTCTCATTCTCTCTCTCTCTCTCTCTCATTCTCTCTCTCTCTCTCTCATTCTCTCTCTCTCTCTCTCTCTCATTCTCTCTCTCTCTCATTCTCTCTCTCTCTCTCATTCTCTCTCATTCTCTCTCTCTCTCTCTCTCTCTCTCTCTCTATATATATATATATATATATATATATATATATATATATAAATATATATATATATATATACAGGGAGTGCAGAATTATTAGGCAAATGAGTATTTTGACCACATCATCCTCTTTATGCATGTTGTCTTACTCCAAGCTGTATAGGCTCGAAAGCCTACTACCAATTAAGCATATTAGGTGATTGTCAGGCGAACTAGAACACTAAAGAAATAAGTGTTAAAAATAATGTGAATCTCAGCTGCTGAGTTTTTTATAGTTTAAGGTATGTAGCTAGGATGTGTGGGATGAGCAAATAAATCACCTAAGAGGTGATTTGCAAACCCCATTAACAAATAGCATTTATTGTAATTGGAATACTGGAAAATAGAACTCTATTCCTGCATCTTGTATCACAGTGTGAAATATGTGCAGCAGGGAACTATTCCGCCAACCAATATGAGAAACTTAATATGCAAGAAAAATAAGGAAAACATATAAAGGCAGTAAATGAATTATAAACCGGTATTGCGAGTAACAACTTTTCATAAGGCAGACTAGAGAGAATGGAATGTCACTAGTTTATACACACAAGTCGTTGGTGGTACAGCGATAATTATCAAAACAGTGAAGCTAGAGTATACTACAAAGTTTGCTTCGGTAGTCAGGAAGGCAAGTGACTGACCTGTGTGTAAAAATCCGGAGTGGTAGAAGCAGTGAGGAGCTGGTGAGTACCGTGAAGTTGGCGTGTGACGTCACCGCGGAGGAATCCCTATACTGCTGGCTGAGAAAGAGATCCGGAAAACAACGTAGGAGAGTTGCTACGCTTAGTGCTAATAGCGGAGCCTGGTTGAGGTATGCAGGCAAGTGAGGATAATAAACTTGAACTTGACAGCAATCAAAATAGACAAAGATCAAAATAGCTTTAGGTTAGTAAACAACTGCGTGTTGTTCAGTAGCTAGATGAGGAAAAATCCAATACCAAGCAATGAAGTAAAGGATACTGGGAGATTTATAGGCTGGCTGGAAAAGATAATTGAAATTTAAAGAAACAGTATAATGTCAAAGAAAATTAGGCTGTCAGCTAGGAGGATCCTGACAGGACCCCCCCTTCAAGGAGCAACCCCGGGGCTCAAGGTCGAGGGCGATCTGGGTTCCTCCGATGGAATAAGGCAACAAGTCTGGGAGCAGATATGTTGCAGGCAGGCTCCCAGGAGTCATCCTCCGGAGAATAGCCCTTCCAACGGACCAAATATTGGAGGATTCCACGGGAAAGTCTAGAGTCCTGGATGGAGTGTACTTCATATTCGGTGTTTGGATCCACTACCAACGGAACAGCCAAAGAAGAAGGAAGAGAATCCCTGAGGGCTCTGTAGGGTTTTATCAGCGAAACGTGAAAGGTAGAATGAATCTTGAAGGAATCTGGAAGTTGAAGACGAACAGCATTCCGGTTAACGATGTGAGATATAGGATAAGGCCCTATGAACAGAGGCGAGAGTTTTTTAGAAGGGGTGTTCATGTTGAGGTTCTTCGTGGATAACCACACCAAGTCAACTACAGAATAGACTGGTGACGGAGTCCTTTTCCTATCATAATAATACTTTTGAGTTCTTTTAGCCTCATCGATACTGGCCTTTATGGTAGTGAAATTAGAAGAAATCATATCAGCTAGTTCTGAAACAGACAATGAGGGAGTCTGAAGATTAGGTAGAATTTGAAACCTTGGATGGAACCCATAATTCACGAAAAAGGGGGTTTCTTTTGTAGTGGAGTGAACGGTATTGTTAAAACAGAACTCAGCGTACGATAGATGAGTGGACCAATTTTGAGGTTGAGATGAGCAATATGTTCTGAGGAATTGTTCTAGCCACTGGTTTGATCTTTCAGTTTGGCCATTTGACTGGGGATGGTATGCGGTGCTTAATCTTTTATTTATTCCAAAGGTTTTACAAAACTCAGACCACAATTTACTAGAGAATTGAGTTCCTCTGTCACTGGTGATGCTATCAGGTATTCCGTGATATTTAAAGACGTTAGAGATGAGAAGTTGGATGGTTTCAGATGCTGTCGGAAGTTTGTGATATGGAACGAAATGACACATTTTGCTAAATAGGTCAACAATAACCAGGATGGTTGTGTTATTCATTGATTTAGGTAAATCAACGATAAAATCAACGGCGATATCTAGCCAAGGCCTACTGGGTGTAGGAAGAGGAATTAATAAGCCATAAGGAGAATGTTTTGACCTCTTCGATATGGTACATTTTCTACAGGAGAGTATATGGGTCCTCACATCTCGCGACATAGCCGGCCACCAGTAATTCCTCCCTATAAGTTCTTGGGTTTTCCTAACACCAGGGTGACCTGCGAGTAGAGAGTCATGTGAGGATTCAAGAACCATCTGACGTAGAGTGGGTGGAATGTACAATTTGTCCTGAAAATAGTAGAGACCGTTACTTCTTTTCTGTAGTAGATGTAAAGGTTTGTTTGTATCATTTAGTTGTTCTCCCTTTAGGTAAGATTCGGAGTCAATAACAAATGAGATGAAATTTTCAGGAGGTATAATGCTTTCTACCGAGGACTTTGAACGGACATACATTGGAAGCCTTGATAGTGCGTCTGCCTTATGATTTTTGTTTGAGGGACGATAAACAATCTGATAATTGAATCTAGAAAAAAAAAGGTTCCATCGTACCTGTCTGGCCGACAGAGTCTTTGTGGATTTGAGATATTGCAGATTACGGTGGTCTGTATAAATTAAAGTTGGTATCTTGGTACCCTCCAAGAGATGTCGCCAGTGTTCAAGTGCCATCTTGATGGCCAAAAGCTCTTTATCCCCAATAGGATAATTTTGTTCAGGGGGGGACAAACCGTGAGAATAGAAGGCCACTGGATGGAGAGGTTGATCTAAACCTTGGCGTTGAGAGAGCACGGCTCCCACGGCGACATCAGAAGCGTCTACCTCGAGAACAAAAGGTAATTCAGGATTAGGAAATTTGAGGATAGGAGCTGTTGTGAACCTGTTTTTTAGATCTTCAAAAACCTTTTGAGTAAGCTGATCCCAATGGAAAGGTACATTTTGTTTAGTCAGATTTTTTAAGGGTTTAACAATGTTAGAGAAGTTTTTAATAAATTTGCGATAAAAGTTCGCGAAACCGAGGAAACTCTGAACCTCTTTTCTGCATTTGGGGACAGGCCAATCAATAATTGCCTGAATTTTACCTTCCTCCATACGTATACCCATAGGACTTATTTCGTAGCCTAAGAAGGTTATTTTATTAGAATTAAATATGCATTTCTCAGGTTTTGCGTATAGGTAGTTAGTTCTTAATCTAGAAAGTACCTGTCTGACATGTGATATGTGCTGAGTGAACGTTTTTGAGTAGATCAGAATGTCATCCAAATAAATGACTAAGAAAACGTCAAGGAAATCTCTGAATAAGTCATTTATTAGGTGTTGGAAAGTGGCCGGGGCGTTACATAGCCCGAACGGCATCACGGTATATTCGTACAGGCCGTAGCGAGTACGAAAAGCCGTCAGCCACTCGTCACCACTTCTTACTCGGATGAGATTGTACGCTCCCCTTAGATCTAATTTTGTAAAAAATTTAGCCCCTTCCAATCTCTCTATTAATTCTGGGATAAGCGGTAAGGGGTAGCGATTTTTTACTGTCACCTTATTAAGCTGTCGGTAGTCAACTATGGGGCGTAAACTGCCGTCTTTATTTTTTACAAAAAACATACCGGCACCAGCTGGTGAGGTAGAGGGCCGTATGTAACCTTTCCTTAAATTATCCTCTAAATAAGTTTTAAGGTGTGTAAGTTCTGGTTTAGATAGAGGGAAAATGTGGCCATAAGGAATCTGAGCTCCAGGGACTAACTCTATGGGGCAGTCGTATTTCCTGTGAGGTGGAAGAGTTTCGGATTCAGTTTTGGAGAAAACATCAACAAAATCCTTATACTCATCAGGTAACTGGAAATCTAAGTCAGTGGTGGAAGTGTGCATAATACTGATAGGGAAACAAGTTGTTGAACAGAATTTTGAGTCAAAAGTTACAGAGAGAGTGTCCCAGGAGATAGTGGGATTATGTAAGGTTAACCAATTTAAACCAAGTATAACCGGAGAAACAGGGGAGGAGATTACATCAAATGTAAGGTATTCTCTATGATGATCTGTGGAACTAACTAAGAGAGGAATAGTTTGATAAGCTACTGGACCTGATGAGATAGGGTTACCATCAATTCCTCTTAATAAAACAGGAGACTTTTTCTGCATAAGTGGAATTTTATTTCTAAGTGTATATTCTTTATCAATATAGCAGGCAGTAGCTCCTGAGTCAATAATTGCGGGGACGTGGAGACGATGGAGATCCCACTGGAAAAGAAGTGAAAGTTTACAATAGGCACTTCTACTATCATATGTATTGCAACAAGAGGAAAATAATAGGGACTTACCCCTGTTAGATTTTTGGAGAACTGGGCATTCTTTTACTGTATGCTCATCTGACGCACAGTAGAGACAGAGATTATTTTCTCTCCTTCTAGTCTTTTCTTGTGCGGTTAATGGGGCTTTTAGGAACCCAATATCCATTGGCTCAGAGTGGGACTTTGCAGAGGAGATAGAGGGTGTAACACTAGTGGTTTTCTTTGTGTAAGAATCAGGATATGATCGTTCATGTTGTCTTTCTCGTAAGCGTCTATCTATTGTGATACTTAGATTTATCAAACCCTCTAGAGTGGGGGGCATATCAGTTCGGGACAATTCATCCTTAACCGCGTCTGAAAGACCCAGGCGGAACTGATTCCTTAAGGATAAGTTGTTCCACTCAGAGTCTTTTGTCCACCTCTTAAAGTCTGCTATGTAATCTTCCACCATTCTTTTTTTTTGTTTAAGTGCCCTAAGGGCAGTTTCTGCGGTTTGTTGCTTGAATGGGTCTTCGTATAATTGTCCCATTGCAGAGAAAAAATTCTCCAAAGAGTCTAATATGGTGTCATTAGATTCAAAAAAACTGTTTGCCCAACTACGTGGTTCCCCCCTTAGGAAAGATATGGTTGTTAAGACTCTGATCCTGTCAGTGGGGTAAGATTGGGTTTTCAATGTAAATAAAAGTAAGCATGCATTCTTAAAGTCCCTATAGTGTGCCCTATCACCATAGAATTTTTCAGGTAAACTGACTTGTGGTTCAGGAGTATGTAATTTTGTCTCAATATAATCCTTAATGTAAGCTTTGAGTGCAGTGTTTTCAGCTCTAAGTGTATTTAACCCTTCAGTCAAGGAATCTACTCTTTGAGTTAGAGTCTGTAGAAGTGTAGTCATCTCAGCTGGATTCATTTTGTTAAAAGGCTTGGTATTCTGTCAGGCGAACTAGAACACTAAAGAAATAAGTGTTAAAAATAATGTGAATCTCAGCTGCTGAGATTTTTATAGTTTAAGGTATGTAGCTAGGATGTGTGGGATGAGCAAATAAATCACCTAAGAGGTGATTTGCAAACCCCATTAACAAATAGCATTTATTGTAATTGGAATACTGGAAAATAGAACTCTATTCCTGCATCTTGTATCACAGTGTGAAATATGTGCAGCAGGGAACTATTCCGCCAACCAATATGAGAAACTTAATATGCAAGAAAAAATAAGGAAAAAATATAAAGGCAGTAAATGAATTATAAACCGGTATTGCGAGTAACAACTTTTCATAAGGCAGACTAGAGAGAATGGAATGTCACTAGTTTATACACACAAGTCGTTGGTGGTACAGCGATAATTATCAAAACAGTGAAGCTAGAGTATACTACAAAGTTTGCTTCGGTAGTCAGGAAGGCAAGTGACTGACCTGTGTGTAAAAATCCGGAGCGGTAGAAGCAGTGAGGAGCTGGTGAGTACCGTGAAGTTGGCGTGTGACGTCACCGCGGAGGAATCCCTGTACTGCTGGCTGAGAAAGAGATCCGGAAAACAACGTAGGAGAGTTGCTACGCTTAGTGCTAATAGCGGAGCCTGGTTGAGGTATGCAGGCAAGTGAGGATAATAAACTTGAACTTGACAGCAATCAAAATAGACAAAGATCAAAATAGCTTTAGGTTAGTAAACAACTGCGTGTTGTTCAGTAGCTAGATGAGGAAAAATCCAATACCAAGCAATGAAGTAAAGGATACTGGGAGATTTATAGGCTGGCTGGAAAAGATAATTGAAATTTAAAGAAACAGTATAATGTCAAAGAAAATTAGGCTGTCAGCTAGGAGGATCCTGACAGTGATGTGCATCTCTGTAATGAGAAGGGGTGTGGTCTAATGACATCAACACCCTATATCAGGTGTGCATAATTATTAGGCAACTTCCTTTCCTTTGGCAAAATGGATCAAAAGAAGGACTTGACAGGCTCAGAAAAGTCAAAAATAGTGAGATATCTTGCAGAGGGATGCAGCACTCTTAAAATTGCAAAGCTTCTGAAGCGTGATCATCGAACAATCAAGCGTTTCATTCAAAATAGTCAACAGGGTCGCAAGAAGCGTGTGGAAAAACCAAGGCGCAAAATAACTGCCCATGAACTGAGAAAAGTCAAGCGTGCAGCTGCCAAGATGCCACTTGCCACCAGTTTGGCCATATTTTCAGAGCTGCAACATCACTGGAGTGCCCAAAAGCACAAGGTGTGCAATACTCAGAGACATGGCCAAGGTAAGAAAGGCTGAAAGACGACCACCACTGAACAAGACACACAAGCTGAAACGTCAAGACTGGGCCAAGAAATATCTCAAGACTGATTTTTCTAAGGTTTTATGGACTGATGAAATGAGAGTGAGTCTTGATGGGCCCGTGGCTGGATTGGTAAAGGGCAGAGAGCTCCAGTCCGACTCAGACGCCAGCAAGGTGGAGGTGGAGTACTGGTTTGGGCTGGTATCATCAAAGATGAGCTTGTGGGGCCTTTTCGGGTTGAGGATGGAGTCAAGCTCAACTCCCAGTCCTACTGCCAGTTTCTGGAAGACACCTTCTTCAAGCAGTGGTACAGGAAGAAGTCTGCATCCTTCAAGAAAAACATGATTTTCATGCAGGACAATGCTCCATCACACGCGTCCACGTACTCCACAGCGTGGCTGGCAAGAAAGGGTATAAAAGAAGAAAATCTAATGACATGGCCTCCTTGTTCACCTGATCTGAACCCCATTGAGAACCTGTGGTCCATCATCAAATGTGAGATTTACAAGGAGGGAAAACAGTACACCTCTCTGAACAGTGTCTGGGAGGCTGTGGTTGCTGCTGCACGCAATGTTGATGGTGAACAGATCAAAACACTGACAGAATCCATGGATGGCAGGCTTTTGAGTGTCCTTGCAAAGAAAGGTGGCTATATTGGTCACTGATTTGTTTTTGTTTTGTTTTTGAATGTCAGAAATGTATATTTGTGAATGTTGAGATGTTATATTGGTTTCACTGGTAAAAATAAATAATTGAAATGGGTATATATTTGTTTTTTGTTAAGTTGCCTAATAATTATGCACAGTAATAGTCACCTGCACACACAGATATCCCCCTAAAATAGCTATAACTAAAAACAAACTAAAAACTACTTCCAAAACTATTCAGCTTTGATATTAATGAGTTTTTTGGGTTCATTGAGAACATGGTTGTTGTTCAATAATAAAATTAATCCTCAAAAATACAACTTGCCTAATAATTCTGCACTCCCTGTATGTGTATGTATGTATATATATATATATATATATATATATATATATAGCTCACACACACACACACTCATTCTCTTTCTCTCTCACTCATTCTCTCTTTCTCTCTTTCTCTCACACACACACTCATTCTCTCTGTCTCACGCACACTCATTCTCTCTCACACACACTATCTCTCTCTCTCACACACACTCATTATCACTTTCTCTCACACATACACTCATTCTCTCTCACTCACACACACACTCTCACTACTTCCACCATACTGCAGAACAGACTGGGATGACAAATTGTTCAGAACTCCCCCCTTCCAAATTATTTTTTAAATAAAATAAGGATTTTGGTTACAATTTGCGACCAATAGTAAGCCTGCAACACAATTCACAGGCTTCACATGAATCCTGGTTTGCAGATCCTCTGAGGAAGAGGTGTAAGCCCCAATAAGTTGCTGTCCTTGTGGCTATATTCCGGTGCACATGAAATGATAAAATTTAAATGAGGAACTGCTTGTTGTGCCTAACTGTGTTACAGATTGTTGATCCTCTTTATTTTTGGTGTTCTTAGTTTATCAACGTAACATTTATAAAAATGTACGCATACGTACAAGGATGAAAATCTCCATCATTCCAGGGCTATTAAAAAATATAAAGGAATAGTAAGAAATTAAACTGCTTTCAATATTTAATATTAAGTGAAATAGTAACTTTTTCACACATGCTTCACAATAACAGCTATGGGGTATGGTGAAAACTCAATATCAGTATGAATACTCTATATCCACATTTCATGTGCTGGATTATATGCATCTGTTAGCAATGAGTGTGGCTGACACATGTACTCAACAATTAGTAAGGGTGTCTACATACTTTTGGCCATATAGTGTATTTTTGTATGTGTATGTATGTGTGTATATATATATATATATATATATATATATAATGAGGTAAAAAGAGAGAACAGCACTATGGACTAAACCCAAATATTCAAGTGGGAATAATATACACCACACAAAACAGTTCCTTACAGAGGCATGCACAAGTATTTATATGTGTATGAATGGATGAAGACAACTCCTTCAAAAATTAGGTAAAAGTATACAGCCGTAGGGAAAAAACACACAGTTCACATCCTTTTTACTGCTTCTGCAGGATATAGCAATAGTTCAGGCTAAACAACACCCCTTGGATAGTGTGCAGATGATCCTTAATAATAATAAAAATCTTTAGCCACTGTAGCGGGTAATGAATTCATGCAGTAATAAAACATACGAGGTGTGGGAATGTATATGAAACAAAACAGCATTACAACCTGTTCTATACTATAACTCACCACCACCTAGACTCCTTCATATACCTCCGCTATCAGATGGCTTGGCCGTAGTAATCTTGCCTCAAAACGGTGGAAAGGTTGGTGGAGATGGCGTGCTATCCAGGAGCACCCACACTAAAACCACAACAACCCTGTTCACCACTCCTCCGTAAAGCGGCGTGTCAATACTCAGCCTGGTCCGTCGGCGTCCTGGGTAGGAGGGGATGTGTTTAGTCACCTGATGTCTTCTGACCAATCGGGTAGGTTGCAAACAGCACTTCACGATCCTCCGATAAACTGTATGGGAGCACTGCCAGCCTAGTGATTCCTGGTCAGGATAAGTAGCATAGTGAAAGAATGAATATCACAGGCTGGAAATTTTGAAGATAAAAATTGGTTCTTTATTTTCAACAACAACGGTAAAAAGACCATAGGAGGTCCAATGCAAAAACAGTCATTTATAGCACACACAGCAGTGAGTAGTGAATAGCTGACATGTTTCGGCCAGCGGCCGTAATCATAAGTGTTCACTACATCTGCTGTTACAAGTTTTAAAAGCAATACTCAGTAACCATTGGACAAAACATTAAACAATTGGTACCCTTGTTTAAAGGGGGTGTGTGTGAATCTACAGCAGAATGACAGATTACTTAATGACTCAATATACTCTCATTAGCTTGCTACTATGTATAAATAATGTTTAACAATATAGGTTGTAGTCATGATCCTGACATTTACAATTTAACCAATGCTTGGTGGCAATATCCAAAAGGACAATAACAATTTAGAAATATAAGATTGAATAAAACCATATATACACATATATCAATACATAATATGTGATATGTAAACCGTGTTATAAAGGAACTAAGTCCCCACGTTAAACTTCATAAAAGATAAATTATATACAATTGTGAGATATACCTAAAGGTAAAAAACTCAGAGCAAAGCCATGAGATCTCGCTTACAACAGAGAGGTTATCCGAAATATACTATTGAAAGAGCCCAAAAACAGGTGGACTCTATAAATAGAGACACACTTCTTGTTGATAAGACCAAAACATTAGATTTGTCTGAAAAAGTATCATTTGTAACAGACTTTAGCTCAGACTACCAAGCAATTTGTAACATTGTTAGAAAACATTTTCATCTTCTAGCAGCAGACACTAAATTAGATCAGTGTGTTAAGAATGGTCTTCGTTGCTCCTACAGAAAATGTAAGACATTAGGAAATCTTTTAGCTCCATCTGAACTTCCACAGCTGACATCTACTAAAGTGGGATCTTGGTTATCCCACAAGGGCATGTTTAAATGCGGACGAACAAGATGTAGACCATGTGACTTTGGAATTTTCACAAACAGTTTTGACTCAATGGTGACAGGCGAGACTTTTAAAATTGATACTTGTTTAAATTGTACATCTACCTACATTATTTATGTCATCACTTGCACCGCATGTCACCTGCAATATGTAGGGTTAACTACAACCGAAGCTAATACTAGGATAAGGAATCATCTATCGACAATTAAAAAAGGAGAAGCGAGTACCCCATTAGTACAACATTTTAATAGGGTACACAACAAGAACAATGACACATTTAGATGGCAAATTATTGAACAAGTTGGAATACCCTCGAGAGAGGGTGACAGAGCCAAGATTCTGGGGAAGAGAGAGATGTTCTGGATTTTCAAGCTGAGGACTAGAGTCCCCACAGGTTTAAATTCAGAATATGACCTTATTAACTATTGGAAATAGTTATTGCCATGACCTTTTTCTCTTCCCCAGAATTTTGGTGTCATCTAAATATTAATAGTAATTAATTAATAAATATTTGAAATTGTACTTGGAAGTACATATATGCTGAAGGATTTGCTCCTAACAATTTCAGACTATGCTTGAGTACTGTTGTTTGCAATTTTCATTGTATATTAGTTGATTTGGTGTCTTTTGTCTCATAATATATATTTATAGGGGTGTATAAACGTAGAGGGGTATATATTTAATATATGAGCAAGATTTTGGACTGCTTATTGTTGTTGTAACCTAGGATCACTAGTGATACAAAATATTTTTCCCTCGTATGCCTAGTAATTATGATACACATTTTTTGATACCTGACACCAGAGAAAATATTACATAACAACATATATATATATATATATATATATATATATATATATATATATATATATATATGTGTATATATATATATATATACATACATATATATATATATATATATATATATATATATATATATGTGTGCATAAGTATACATATGTATATATAGAACTAATATATGTTACCCTTTTGTTATTGGACTAGAAGTGCATTGGTAACTGGTTTTATCTGGCTTCTACATCTAAATAATTGAGGATTATTCCTTAATAATATGCAACTATGTAAGTAACTGTGTGGCATCATACACTGGTTAATTTTCAACTTAAGTGTATAATACTTAGCTTTTCAATTTTGTGGGTATCAACTCAGACACATAATCATCTTAAAGTGTATTAAAGGCAGTATAATTTATAATACAATAACATTGATGAAATTGAAATGTAAAAGTTTTTTGTTTTTTACCTTTAGGTATATCTCACAATTGTATATAATTTATCTTTTGTGAAGTTTAACGTGGGGACTTTTTTCCTTTATAACACGGTTTACCTATCACATATTATGTATTGATATATGTGTATATATGGTTTTATTCAATCTTATATTTCTAAATTGTTATTGTCCTTTTTGATATTGCCACCAAGCATTGGTTAAATTGTAAATGTCAGGATCATGACTACGATCTATATTGTTAAACATTATTTATACATAGTAGCAAGCTAATGAGAGTATATTGAGTCATTAAGTAATCTGTCATTCTGCTGTAGATTCACACACACCCCCTTTAAACAAGGGTACCAATTGTTTAATGTTTTGTCCAATGGTTACTGAGTATTGCTTTTAAAACTTGTAACAGCAGATTTAGTGAACAGCTATGATTATGGCTGCTGATTACATGTCAGCTATTCACTACTCACTGCTGTGTGTGCTATAAATGACTGTTTTTGCATTGGACCTCCTATGGTCTTTTTACCGTTGTTGGTGAAAATAAAGAACCGATTTTTTATCTTCAAAATTTCCAGCCTGTGATATTCATTCTTTCACTACGCTACTTATCCTGACCAGGAATCACTAGGCTAGCAGTGCTCCCATACAGTTTATCGGAGGATCGTGAAGTGCCGTTTGCAACCTACATGACTAAACACACTTCCTCCTACCCAGGACGCCGACGGACCGGGCCGAGTATTGACACGCCGCATTACAGAGGAGCGGTGAACAGGGTTGTTGTGGTTTTAGTGTGGGTGCTCCTGGATAGCACGCCATCTCCACCAACCTTACCACTGTGTTGAGGCAAGATTACTACGGCCAAGCCATCTGATAGCGGAGGTATATGAAGGAGTCTAGGTGGTGGTGAGTTATAGTATACAAAACAGGTTGTAACGCTGTTTTGTTTCATATACATTCCCACACCACACCTTGTATGTTTTATTACTACATGAATCCATTACCCACTACAGTGGCTAAAGATTTGTATTATTATTAAGGATCATCTGCACACTATCCAAGGGGTGTTGTTTAGCCTGAACTGTTGCTATATCCTGCAGCAGCAGTAAAAAAGATGTGAACTGTGTGTTTTTTCCCTACGGCTGTATATTTTTACCTAATTTTTGTAGGAGATGTCTTCATCCATTCATACACATATAAATACTTGTGTATGCCTCTGTAAGGAACTGTTTTGTGTGGTGTATATTATTCCCACTCGAATATTTGGGTTTATTCCATAGTGCTGTTCTCTCTTTTTTTACCTCATTATTATCTGTGCAACCTGGCAGCACATTTTGCACTGTGGGCTATTTGAGTACTGTCCTTGAATATGGAGGTATCCAACACTTTCTACTCGCTTATGCCTGTTACTGAAAGGGATTATGGAGTTCTTGATATGGACGTAATTTTCTCTAATGACATTACTACTTATTCTTTGGGAGGAGTATTTGATGATATGGAAAGATTGCTAACCAAAGAACATAGACTACAGTTCGATATATGGACATTTGAAAAATACATCCAATTGGGAATGGTTCCTAGGGGACTTAGACTGAACAAGTTCCCTACGTTTGAAGTATCTGACCCTGAGTTTATCGAAACATGGAATGCTGTCCTCATTAAGGCTTATGAAACTGCTTGTTACATTTAAAAATGGTTTGTTAAAAACAGTTAGAGAAGAAATACAAATTATTCAGTTAGAAATGAATAAGAGACAAAGAGATGTTGATTTTCCCAGGTTTGATGTACTACTTAAAATATCATTGACTGAATCCAAAAATATCATATTAAACACTAAGCATACAAAGTACATAAGAGACCAATCAGATTATGATAACAAAACAATATACAACTGGAGTCACACACAAGGTGGTAATAATGGTAGGAATCAAAATCCCAGATGTAGATCACGTAGCAGAAATAGAAGGAGCGGAGGAAACCACAGATCTCAAAATAGAAATTCAGTACCAGAAATATTGGGCAAAGATAATATAGATAACAAGGATTCTGTAAACCAAGTAGGCCTTTTGAAACCTGACAAACCACACGTAACACTCAGTGTTAACCCTGATACACAAGTGGTAAGACTTAAAGAGAATATACATGCACACAAAAGTGTACAGGGATCTAAATACATCAGTAGTATAGACTCGAGAACACTTCTCCAAGTATTAATACTACTAATACTACTGCAGATAAAAATGCCTTTGAACAGGTTTTTTACAAACAGCCAGACAAAATAGGGATAGGAATAGAGAAAAAGAAACAAGACAGATACCCATTGAGGGGACAGAAATGTCTTCCAAGTACCAATAAATAGTGATGTGATCAATTTATCCAGTATAGAACTGTCTTCTATCTAATGTAAAGTATTGAGTCTTGGTTTAAATTTTGCACCAACCTGTAGATTTGATCTTTTTAACACTATGTTAGACATTAATAAACTGATTTGAAACATTACTCTTCAAAAACATTATTGCCAGAGTGATTCTGGAGTTAACAGTTCCACTTTACCTAGAAAAAGAGACACTACAGTCTCAATAGGGACACATCTCGACTTTGAGGAATCATGTGATGCACATACTTTAAATTCTTTGGCAATGGGTAATATACAGGAACAGATAGACTGTGTGGTTCCGTAATAGCTCTGAATTCTAGCCAATACAGAGTAGGGGACCTATTCTAGAAACTTTTTATCACAAAGTGGAAAGAGATCTTACTGAGTTATCTATGACAACGGACGTTACACACAATTTGACATACAGGGAAAGACAAGCAGTACAGGAACTGAAAGCCAATAAAAACATAGTAATAAGAAAAGCAGACAAGGGCGGTTCAGTAGAGGTATTAGACAGGAATGACTATGTTAGTGAGGCTTTGAGACAATTGGAAAATACAGACAACTACACCTGTTTATCCTCTGACCCAACAAGAATATACCAGAGAGACTTGAGATCTCTCTTGGATGATAGGTTAGAAGAGGGTCATTTTGATAAAGTGACATATGACTATCTCTCTATAGGACATCCAGTGGTACCAATTTTTCATTTGTTTCCAAAGGTACATAAGTCCACTTCTGATGTAACTGGACGTCCTATAGTGAGTGGTATTAGCTCTATCCATGGACATCTGTCACAATGGCTTGACACCATTTTGAATCCCTTTGTTACATCCCTCCAGAGTTATTTGAGGGACACCAAACATGTCATCCAATTGATGGAGTCTATGGCCTGGGATCATAAATGTTATTTGTGGGTGACGGTGAATGTAGTCGCTCTATATTCTTCAATCCCCCATGATAGGGGAGTGGAGGCTGTGAAGTTCTTTCTGGCTGCTTTTTCGAGCTACAGTAGAGAATTCAGAGATTTTGCTCTAAGGGCGGCTACATTCATGCTCACTCATAACTACTTTAAATTCGAAGGGAAATTCTATCTCCAGAGATGTGGGACAGCAATGGGGGCTAAATTTGCCCCCTCGTACACCAACCACACATCTATGGAGATAGAAATCCATACAAAGAAAATATCTCTTTTATAAGCGATATATAGACGATTTGATACTGATCTGGAAAGGTTCACACAGCGATCTGTCTAAATTTTTGGAACTTCTTAATAAAAATGATAATGGACTTAAGTTCACTTCAGAAATACATAAAGAACATATTAACTATTTGGATCTCACTCTTAAAACAAATAGACAGGGGCAAATTATATGTGAATTATATAGGAAGCCTATAACCAAAAACACCCTTTTACATGCCAAAAGCTGTCACCCGAAGCATGTCCCCTTTGCGGTGGCTAAGGGACAGCTAATCAGAGTTAAACGCAATTGTACTTTGAAATCCACATATGAAACTCAGAGTAAAGCCATGAGATCTCGCTTACAACAGAGATGTTATCAGAAATATACTATTGAAAGAGCCCAAAAACAGGTGGACTCTATAGATAGAGACACACTTCTTGTTGATAAGACCAAAACATTAGATTTGTCTGAAAAGTATCATTTGTAACAGACTTTAGCTCAGACTACCAAGCAATTTGTAACATTGTTAGAAAACATTTTTTATCTTCTAGCAGCAGACACTAAATTAGATCAGTGTGTTAAGAATGGTCTTCGTTGCTCCTACAGAAAATGTAAGACATTAGGAAATTTTTTAGCTCCATCTGAACTTCCACAGCTGACATCTACTAAAGTGGGATCTTGGTTATCCCACAAGGGCATGTTTAGATGCGGACGAACAAGATGTAGACCATGTGACTTTGGAATTTTCACAAACAGTTTGACTCAATGGTGACAGGCGAGACTTTTAAAATTGATACTTGTTTAAATTGTACATCTACCTACATTATTTATGTCATCACTTGCACCGCATGTCACCTGCAATATGTAGGGTTAACTACAACCGAAGCTAATACTAGGATAAGGAATCATCTATCGACAATTAAAAAGGAGAAGCAAGTACCCCATTAGTACAACATTTTAATAGGGTACACAACAAGAACAATGACACGTTTAGATGGCAAATTATTGAACAAGTTGGATCACCCTCGAGAGGGGGTGACAGAGCCAAGATTCTGGGGAAGAGAGAGATGTTCTGGATTTTCAAGCTGAGGACTAGAGTCCCCACAGGTTTAAATTCAGAATATGACCTTATTAACTATTGGAAATAGTTATTGCCATGACCTTTTTCTCTTCCCCAGAATTTTGGTGTCATCTAAATATTAATAGTAATCAATTAATAAATATTTGAAATTGTACTTAGAAGTACATATATGCTGAAGGATTTGCTCCTAACAATTTCAGACTATGCTTGAGTACTGTTGTTTGCAATTTTCATTGTATATTAGTTGATTTGGTGTCTTTTGTCTCATAATATAGATTTATAGGGGTGTATAATTGTAGAGGGGTATATATTTAATATATGAGCAAGATTTTTGACTGCTTATTGTTGTTGTAACCTAGGATCACTAGAGATACAACATATTTTTCCCTCGTACGCCTAGTAATTATGATACACATTTTTTGATACCTGACACCAGAGAAAATATTACATAACAACATATATATATATGTGTGTGTGCATAAGTATACATATGTATATATAGAACTAATATATGTTACCCTTTTGTTATTGGACTAGAAGTGCATTGGTAACTGGTTTTATCTGGCTTCTACATCTAAATAATTGAGGATTATTCCTTAATAATATGCAACTATGTAAGTAACTGTGTGGCATCATACACTGGTTAATTTTCAACTTAAGTGTATAATACTTAGCTTTTCAATTTTGTGGGTATCAACTCAGACACATAATCATCTTAAAGTGTATTGAAGGCAGTATCATTTATAATACAATAACATTGATGAAATTGAAATAAACTTTTTTTGTTTTTTACCTTTAGGTATATCTCACAATTGTATATAATTTATCTTTTGTGAAGTTTAATGTGGGGACTTTGTTCCTTTATAACACGGTTTACCTATCACATATTATGTATTGATATATGTGTATATATGGTTTTATTCAAATATATATGTCTAAATTGTTATTGTCCTTTTTGATATTGCCACCAAGCATTGGTTAAATTGTAAATGTCAGGATCATGACTACGATCTATATTGTTAAACATTATTTATACATAGTAGCAAGCTAATGAGAGTATATTGAGTCATTAAGTAATCTGTCATTCTGCTGTAGATTCACACACCCCCCCTTTAAACAAGGGTACCAATTGGTTAATGTTTTGTCCAATGGTTACTGAGTATTGCTTTTAAAACTTGTAACAGCAGATTTAGTGAACAGCTATGATTATGGCTGCTGATTACATGTCAGTTATTCACTACTCACTGCTGTGTGTGCTATAAATGACTGTTTTTGCATTGGACCTCCTATGGTCTTTTTACCGTTGTTGGTGAAAATAAAGAACCGGTTTTTATCTTCAAAATTTCCAGCCTGTGATATTCATTCTTTCACTATGATATATATATATATATATATATATATATATATATATATATATATATATATATATATATATATATATATATATATATGTAACACAGTCAAATGCACTCTCAGGTCTTTTCAATTGATTCTTTAATGGAACGTTTTCAGGGTTCACAACCCCTTCATCAGCATGAACAAATAAACAAATATCACACAATTTATAGTGTATCAAACAGTGTCTCACCAAACAATTGTTGCTTCCAAAAAGTGCGCCAAAATATCGAGTGTGGAACGCATATATATAAGTAACACAGTCAAATGCACTCTCAGGTCTTTTCAATTGATTCTTTAATGGAACGTTTTCGGGGTTCACAACCCCTTCATCAGCATGAACAAATAAACAAATATCACACAATTTATAGTGTATCAAACAGTGTCTCACCAAACAATTGTTGCTTCCAAAAAGTGCGCCAAAATATCGAGTGTGGAACGCATCTTGCGTTCCACCGTGATCATGTCAGCCAGAAGTGATGTCACTTCCGGTTTCGCGACATGATTAAAACATATAAACAATGCTTTATATTTTATTTCAATATGTTTATAACATAATCTAAGATGTGCTCAAAATTACCTTGTAGGTATGTGAAAATGGTGCCATCAATCGCAATGTTATTAGCTATGATGGGCAAATCAAATATGATAGTGTAAATAAGTCGTCATAGCAACTGTAGCCATGGTTACGATGCATACCCAAGTTAGTGTATCTATATAATAGTGAATTGTCTAGTGCAGCAAGCATATACAGTGACAATAATTGCTAGGCATTCTGTGTCACGTCAATTCATAACTATGCACAATAATCTATATACATAAATAGATAAAAAAAGGAAATTAAGCATAAAAGTAAACATAAAAGTGGCGGTTCTTGCTGTGCTTGTTATCAATACATTTAGAAATGTGCACTAACTGCAGGATACTACATGTACTTTATACAGACAGTATATCCATTAAATCAATTTGCAATATTATTCTGTTGTGTTTTACACTAAATACAAAGATAGATAAATGATGTACTATAGCTAGTTGAGTATAACTTGTTATGTTAGCACTCAAAATTAGCAAACAAAAAAGTACATCTATTTCTCTGTATGTTTGTGATATGATACAGATATGTGGCCCACTAGAGAAGAATTCACTTAACGATATAGTAAATTCACAAAGGGATCTAGATTAACATACTAGGACAAAGAGAGGCATATTAGATTATGACAATATTCATTGTACCTCTATTTTTGTGTATATATCAATATGGCCTATAGCTGTTTGATATTTAAAATACGAGGATGATATTATATGGTGTATGTAAATGTGTCTAGACTATGTCTAGGATATTATCTCTAAATACACCAAGATGAAACAGGTAACAGTGTCCAACATATATATGACCCAATTGGCAGGAGTGGGAGAAAGATTCCACGAACGGGGATATAAACCTTCCATTATCCAAGAAAACATGATTACAGCATCCTCACTCACTCAAGAAGAACTGATCAAGCCCACATCAAAGAGAGACACGAGTAATAGATTAATTATGACCACTACATTCACTCCAACTACTAAAAATACTGGACGTATTCTACATCAACATTGGCCTATCATGACGTCAGACCCTAAGTTAACATTCACCCCGCAGGTACAACCAATGGTGGGATTTAAGAGGGGTACTAATCTTAAAGACCTCTTGATGCGCACTGATCAAAAATCCAGCTACACCACAGGGGCTAAAATAAATATCAAAGGATCATACAGATGTTTAGGCTGCACAACGTGCAATGGTTTGGTCAGTACTAAAACCTTTCATCACCCACATACTAATCGAAGATATGTGATTAAGCACTCCATCACGTGCACTACCACATACGTGGTGTACCTCCTCTTTTGCCCATGTTCATGTTTTTACGTGGGCAAAACTACAGGCACGTTACGTGAACGAATGGCAAACCATAGGCACGCAATCAGATCTGCACTCAAACAGGGGGATTCTGACCAGCCAGTTGCACGCCATTGTGCCAAGCAAGGCCATGCCGTTTCTTCAATGCGCTATATCCTCATTGACCACATACCCCCACTTGATCGGGGAGGGGATAGGAGCAAGATACTGCTTAAACAGGAAGCCCAGTGGATCTTTAAATTGGGAACCATACATCCAGGCGGATTCAACACTACCCCAGATTTCAAAAATCTTATTTAATGTTATAAGGTAGTGCTACATGCTTGGGGTATAACCCAGGGTCATTGTGGCTACGTGTAGCTCCCAGCTCTATGGCTCTTCTGAGCGATGTGAGCTGGTCGCTTACGACACACCCGGGTGGAGGAACATCTCCCCCATCTGGGTTGTGGAAGCCTGGTCCCTGAGGTGAGATTACCCAATTCTGCACCTTATACCTTATATCGGGAATAAACCAATGTAACTGCAAACACCAAGGAGCTAAAAGATGGACTGTTCTTATATGTCCACACTTAGTCATCTATATGTTGGACACTGTTACCTGTTTCATTTTGGTGTATTTAGAGATGATATCCTAGACACAGTCTAGACACATTTACATACACCATATAATATCATCCTCGTATTTTAAATATCAAACAGCTATAGGCCATATTGATCTATACACAAAAATAGAGGTACAATGAATATTGTCATAATCTAATATGCCTCTCTTTGTCCTAGTATGTCAATCTAGATCCCTTTGTGAATTCACTATATCGTTAAGTGAATTCTTCTCTAGTGGGCCACATATCTGTATCATATCACAAACATACAGAGAAATAGATGTACTTTTTTGTTTGCTAATTTTGAGTGCTAACATAACAAGTTATACTCAACTAGCTATAGTACATCATTTATCTATCTTTGTATTTAGTGTAAAACACAACAGAATAATGTTGCAAATTGATTTAATGGATATACTGTCTGTATAAAGTACATGTAGTATCCTGCAGTTAGTGCACATTTCTAAATGTATTGATAACAAGCACAGCAAGAACCGCCACTTTTATGTTTACTTTTATGCTTAATTTCCTTTTTTTATCTATTTATGTATATAGATTATTGTGCATAGTTATGAATGGACGTGACACAGAATGCCTAGCAATTATTGTCACTGTATATGCTTGCTGCACTAGACAATTCACTATTATATAGATACACTAACTTGGGTATGCATCGTAACCATGGCTACAGTTGCTATGACGACTTATTTACACTATCATATTTGATTTGCCCATCATAGCTAATAACATTGCGATTGATGGCACCATTTTCACATACCTACAAAGTAATTTTGAGCACATCTTAGATTATGTTATAAACATATTGAAATAAAATATAAAGCATTGTTTATATGTTTTAATCATGTTGCGAAACCGGAAGTCACATCACTTCCGGTTGACATGATCACGGTGGAACGCAAGATGCGTTCCACACTCGATATTTTGGCGCACTTTTTGGAAGCAACAATTGTTTGGTGAGACACTGTTTGATACACTATAAATTGTGTGATATTTGTTTATTTGTTCATGCTGATGAAGGGGTTGTGAACCCCGAAAACGTTCCATTAAAGAATCAATTGAAAAGACCTGAGAGTGCATTTGACTGTGTTACTTATATTGCTTATAGTTGCACCCAGGCAGTTGCCTCTTGGTGGGCTGAGCTGGAAATTGTTTGAATATATATATATATATATATATATATATATATATATATATATACTCATCGGCAACTTTATTAGGTACACCTGTTCAATTGCTTGGTAACACAAATTGCTAATCAGCCAATCACATGGCAGAAACTCAATGCATTTAGGCATCTAGATGTAGTAAAGACGACTTGCTGAAGTTTAAACAGAGCATCAGAATTGGGAAGAAAGGGGATTTAAGTGGCATAGTTGTTGGTGCAAGACGGGCTGGTCAGAGTATTTAAAAAAACTGCTTATCTACTGGGATTTTCATGCCCAACAATCTCTAGGGTTTATAGAGAATTGTCTGAAAAAGAGAGAATATTCAGTGAGCGGCAGTTGTGTGGACAAAAATACGTTGTTGATGTCAGAGGTCAGAGGAGAATGGGTAGACTGGTTTGAGATGATAGAAAGGCAACAGTAACTCAAATAGCCACTCGTTACAACCAAGGTATGCAGAATACCATCTCTGAATGTACAACACATCGAACCTTGAAGCAGATGGGCTACAGCAGCAGAAGACCACACCGGGTGCCACTCAAAGCTACAATTTGCACAGGCTCACCAAACTTAGACAATAGAAGATTGGAAAAACGTTGCCTGGTCTGATGAGTCTCAATTTCATCTGTGGCATTCAATTCAGATGGTAGGGTCAGAATTTTGCGTAAACAACATGAAAACATGGATCCTCATCTTGCCTTGTATCAACAGTTCAGGCTAGTGATGGTGTAATGGTGTGGGTGATATTTTCTTGGTGAGAAAAAAAAAGGTAGAGCAAATAGTCTACAAACTAATTTTAAGCTGCTACACCCGAAGATTACACTATACTCCTCAAAATATAGTGTGTTTTGACAAAAACTAGGAAATGGAGGGGGTGGCACTAGAGGTAAAAAAAAATGTTGTTAAAAAAATATCTGGATATTATCTATAACACCAAATATAAAAAATATAAAATTATGATATTGGAATATGAACAATAAAAATATAAGATATAAAATATGAATTGTATAATTACAGTTTATTAAGATATATACGCAAACTAGATTAGATACCGGTGTCCTTACATACAATATTCAAAAGATTAAAAATAGAATAAAATACAATATGTAGATAATAATAATACAATATGTATTACAATAATGACTCCTAGTAGGAATGTACATTAAGTGTGTCAGTTGATATAGGCTAAAATGAAAACATTTACAATGTATACCATATGTTAATACAATGTATACCTTATATTGACTCACACATGCTTTGTATAACGGATGCATGAAGAAAGGTATTACAATCCGCGTCTATGGTAGCTGATTCGTTAAAAGAACAAATGTCCACAATTAATTGGCAGCAGATTTGTTGTTTCTTAGGAATAATGAAAACACAGTTTGTAACCAGTTAATCCTACAATTAAAAGGACAATTGATGTAAAATTGCTTATGCTGTCTTATTTCCTATATAAGAGAATTTATACTCAAATCTTCAGATATATTTTGAAAGTGTCTTGTTTGAGACAGATACACATGTACATATGTAGATATCAGTATATTATTTCTGTCCTTTTAAACTTCTGGCAGGATATTGCTCACTATCATGTTATCGATCGTACCTGTTGTTTTCAATATAGAAAGGAGTGAATAATGGTCTTTTTTTTATGATGAGCTCCCCAACGGCTAACTCCTCCAGTGTTGGTATTCCTAGGGTTCCGCTCCACTCCTCATATAGGCTCCAATACACTCAGTGTGGCATTCGTTTCCCAGCGCAGGATGGAGAGAATTTAGATCTCTGTGTTACCTGTATTTCTTAGTTATAGATACAATGAATTAAAATCCTATTGAGACGAGCTCCCCAACGGCTAACCCCTCTGTCGTTATGATACCTGTTCTGCTCCTCGTGTTGGTCCTAATTTTCCTGGTATTGCCTTTCAATTGTAAAATACGCAGTGGGACAGTCTTAGAGTAAAGTATGTAGCAACTTAGGGCGTTATGGCTAATATATGAATCTATTAATTTACAGATGGTTGCCGATGTGTGCACACATGTAATCCAGGTCAGTCCAGTCAGGTGATCTACGCATTTTGGCAGGTTGCCTTTCTCAAGATACCTGACGTAGTTGGAATCCTCCCTTTTATACCTTCATTGATTGACATTTCATTTGATGTTAGCAACTGCATTCTAATATTAAAGACTGTGTTTAATTTTCTTTGTTTGTTCCATCAAATTAGCATTTATTTTCAACAAAGGGAACATGTTAATGGCATATTGAAACCAATTTTATACATTCTTTTTAAAAACAAAATATATTTATAATATAGATAAATACATAGGTAGAGCGCTGACTTATTTTATGGAATTTTATAAACAGCTTATTACTTAAATAACTATAGATATTTTTAAACTCTATTATGTATTAGAGAGATTCTTGGGAAATATATAAAAAAAAAATTTTTTTTTTAAAATAGTTTTTATTCAAAGAAATGTCAATAACATCAACAATGGTAGATTTTACAAATAACATCAGTGCATAATGTCACAATTTCTATGTATTACATTTGGGAAATATATCATTTAATATGTGAAAATTAATAAATAATTTGTGAAAATAATCAGTAGATGATCTATAGTGTATTTATTTCTAAATAAAAAAAATTTAGTTTTACAGACCCGCTCTCTGGGCTCTGCTGAGCGGGTCTGTTGTTTTTACTGAGCGCATCGGGCCAGCTGTATAGTCACAGCCCGGCCCGACCGCGCCATTAGACACAATGCAGCTCGCTCCTGCTCTGTCTGACAGCGGGAGCGAGCTGCATTGTGTCTAATGGCGCGGTCGGGCCGGGCTGTGACTATACAGCTGGCCCGATGCGCTCAGTAAAAACAACAGACCCGCTCAGCAGAGCCCAGAGAGCGGGTCTGTAAAACGGCGATATTTTTTAAAAATAAAAAGGCAATATTATGATTTAAAATGTTTGGCTAATGTAATGTTATATAATTCTGCACTATGTGCAGAATTATATAACATTTTTTTTAAGGTTTACTGTCCCTTTAAGTGATACTTGACTTACAATTTAAAAGATATGTGTTCATAATCTATAAATAAGTGATACTTTTTGTTTTTATCTAAATAATCTGATTTAGGTCTAGTTCAGAATTGAGACCTTGAGGGTTCAATGTCTTAAAGGTATAAATCCAATAGATTTTAGAAGCTTTTTTTCCATATTCCCTCCTCTGTAGTCAATATGGATTTTCTTAATTCCCAAATATTTGAATGCTTTTGTGTCTTTGTGATGGTGTTCCTTAAAGTGTTTATAAAGGGCAGTGTTATCTACACCATGTTCAATACTTAGTAGATTTTCTCTAATTCTTGTTCTATGGAGTCTACTTGTTTGACCTAAATACTGTAAATTACATTTACATTGGACTAGATAGATCACATTTTTGTCTGTACATCTGATGACATTTTTAACGTCAAAAGTTCTTCCAGTGTTAGTTGATACAACTTGTTGTATTTTTGTACTATATTTACAAGATTTACAATTAATAAAAGGAAACCTCTTAGTATTTTACCATCTAGGTCCTGATCTTGTAATTCCTTTTTATTTTGTCTCTTAAATTCACTGGGGGCCAATATACTTTTTAAATTTTTCGCTTTCCTAAAGATTATTTCAGGTCTCTTACTTACTTTCTGTCCTAGGACCGGATCTTTCTTTATTAGGTGCCAGTGTCTAGAAATAATATGTCTAATATGTGGATGTTGTGTGTTGTAATTTGTTAAAAATGGGATCTTTGTTTTGGTATTATCATTTCTATAGTTCTTTCTATCTCTGGGCATTAGTAATGTTTTTCTATCCAATTCTCTCACTGTCAGTCTAGAGTCATGTATTCTTTATTCATCATAGCCTCTCTCTATAAATTTATTTGAGAGTCTCTCAGCTTGTGAATCATAATCTTCGATTGTTGAACAATTTCTTTTCAGCCTTAGAAATTGTCCTTTAGGGATATTATTTTTCCATCCTTTATGATGGCAACTTTGACTATGGATATAATTGTTTGAGTCAAATTTTTTAAAAAAAATGTTTTAGTAGAGAATATGTTATTGTCTATCTGGACTAAACCTAATGTGTTTCTATTCAGGACTTCAAAAAATATCTCCAGTAATTCCAAATCACCTTTCCATATTATAAACATATCGTCTATAAATCTTCTATAGAGCACAAGATTTGCAACCCAGGGGGACTTGTCTAAGATTTCTGACTCGAAATAGCCCATGAAAAGGTTGGCATTATTTTGGATATTTTCTTGGCACTCTTTGGACCCCTTAGTACCATTTGAGCATTGTTTAAACATCACAGCCTACCTGAGTATTGTTGCTGAACATGTCCATCCCTTTATGACTACAATGTACCCATCTTCTGATGGCTACTTCCAGTAGGATAATGCACCATGTCACAAAGCTCAAATCATCTCAAACTGTACTCGAATGGCCTCCACAGTCACCAGATCTTAATCCAATAGAGCACCTTTGGTATGTGGTGAAATGGGAAATTTGCATCATAGATGTGCAGCCGACAAATCTGCAGCAACTGCATAATGCTATCATGTCAATATGGACCACCTTGTTGAATCTATGCCACAAAGAATCAAGGCAGTTCTGAAGGAAAAAGGGGGTCCTACTAAAGCTCAATTGAATGTTGTATGTGTTTTTAGATTTTTAAACAGTGAATTCAATTAATTGTTAATAAGAATTGTACAAGAAAAGATTATGAACATCACAAATATTAAAATATATATATTTTTAAAAAGGTGTCTTAATTCTCTAATATTTAAATGTTTTACATTGTACAGTTGAAAAAATGATGAATAATATTTATTTTATAGCCAATCAAAAATAAACACTGGTCTATGCTAATCAGGAGCCACTTTTTTGGGGGGGGATATAAATTCCAAAAAAGAGGTGTGAGAAAATAAATTATTTTTTCAAAATATTCCTTCTTTGCTCCACCTGGATGAACTTTTCAATACATCTTAAACAAAATAGCTAAAATTATGGCTGTTTACTCATCCTTTTAATTGGGTACAACAGCTTATGAATTTTTTAATTAGTATTAGAACACTATTTTAACTAACATAAAAAGATCATTTTGTAAAAATATTTCAGCTTGCAATATCAGAAAGATTGGCATATAGCCCAGTAACACTGACAGAGATCTTAGATATTATTTTTTATTATATTGTACACAAAGCTCAGCTCTGTGCCTTTCATCAAACTAAAATGTACAAGAAAATGTTCTCTGTCTCAAAAAAGTAGATTAAAAATTAGTTTTTAGAGAGAAGGAAGTATTAAGAGCACTTACTAACACTATCTCTCTATTGTCTATTGGGTACTTAAAGAGTGCGAATTAATCACCTGTGCGGGTCTCAAGGCGCTAAGGGAAAGGGGATAGGAGAAGGGGGAGGGTGAGGGGTATGGGCATTCAGTCGAAGAGCTAGGTTTCAAGGTCCTTTCTGAACTTTGTAAGGGAGGTGTACTGTCTGAGGTGCAGCGGGAGGGTGTGCCATGTCTTTGCTGCAATGTGGGAGAAGGATCTTCCGCCTGCTGTGGATTTGCTGATGCGGGGGATGACTGCGAGTGCTTGGTCGGCCGATCGGAGTTGTCTTGCGGGGTGTAGAAATGTACGCGGTGGTTGAAGTATTCGGGTCCGATGTTGTTTAGGGCCTTGAATGCGTGGTTAAGGAGCTTGAAGGTGATTCTCTTGTTGATCACCATGTCACAAAGCTCAAATCATCTCAAACTGTCTTCTTGAACATGAGAATGAGTTCACTGTACTCGAATGGCCTCCACAGTCACCAGATATTAATCCAATAGAGCACCTTTGGTATGTGGTGAAATGGGAAATTTGCATCATAGATGTGAAGCCGACAAATCTGCAGCAACTGCATGATGTTATCATGTCAATATGGACCACCTTGTTGAATCTATGCCACAAAGAATCAAGGCAGTTCTGAAGGCAAAAGGGGGTCCAACCTGGTACTAGCAAGGTGTACCTAATAAAGTGGCCAGTGAGTGTGTGTATGTATGTATATATACACAGTTAGGTCCATGAATAATTGGACACTGACACAATTTTCATAATTCTGGCTCTGTATGCCACAACAATGGATTTGAAATAAAACAATTAAGATGCAGACTTACCTACGAAACGTTTAGGAATTGCAACCATTTTCATACACAGTCCCCTTATTTCAGTGGCTCAGATATAATTGGACAAATTAACACAATCATAAATAAAATGTTAATTTTTAATACTTTGTCGAGAATCCTTTGCAGGCAATGAGTGCTTGTAGTCTGGAACGCATGGATGCTTTGTAAGGCCTTTACTGCAGCTGTCTTCAGTTGTTGTTTGTTCGTGGGACTTTCTGCCTCAAGTTTTGTCTTTAGCAAGTGAAATGCATGCTCGATCGGGTTGAGATCAGATGATTGACTCAGCCATTGCAGAATATTCCACTTATTTTCCTTAAAAAAACTCCTGTGTTGCTTTTGCAGTATGTTTGGGGCATTGTCCATCTGTAAAGTGAAACGCCGTCCAATCAACTTTGCTGAATTTGGCTTAATCTGAACAGCCAATATATCCCTATACACTTCAGAATTCCTCTGGCTACTTCTGTCACATCATCAATAAACACTAGTGACTGTGGTTATCTATTAATTTATAATAACTCTACTTTCTACTAAATATAATATACTAAATCTCTATGGTGAAACCACTAAAACCAACACAGATAAATTGTGAAAATAAACTATATGAGGATCCTCCATTATTTGTCAAACAGTTTATTTAGGAATCAATATATGTTAATAATAAGATAAATATTTACAGATATATATATATCAATCTATTTTACAGATACAGTCCACATTTTAAGATACAGGGCAACTTTTCTAAACTAACCCCAATTGTGCTACACAGAATATTATCCCAGAAATACTTAGCCAGATTCTCTGTGTCCAACATCATCCATCTTTACAGCATGCCCAGGATACAAAAGAGAGGGAGAGGCTCTGGTGTTACAATATTTTATAACCCAATTCAAAAGGGAGTGGCTTATCAAATGCCACTCAAAAAGACCAATGGGAGTGTCTATAGTTCAGAGAGAAAGGTGTACCTGGGGGAAGGGATCCCAATAACAGCTAAGTGAATATTCCAGTGATAAAATGTCACCACAGTGACCCAGTGCAATTAGAAGCCATGAATGCCCATGCCATCATACTGGCTCCAACGTGTTTTACAGATGATGTGGTATGCTTTGGATAATGAGCCATTCCAAGCCTTTTCAATACTTTTTTCTTCCCATCATTCTGGTACAGGTTGATCTGTCCAAACAATGCTGTTCCAGAACTGGGCTGGCTTTTTAAGATATTTTTGGCAAAATCTAATCTGACCTTTCTATTCTTTAGACTTATGAATGTTTTGCACCTTTTGGTGAACCCTCTGTATTTGCTCTTGTGGAGTCTTCACGTTATATAGACTTGGATAATGATATGCCAACCTCCTTGAGAGTGTTCTTCACTTGGCTAGATGTTTTGAAGGGTTTTTTCTTTACCATGAAAAGGATCCTACGATCATTCACCACTGTTGTCTTCCGTGAACGTCCAGGACTTTTTGTGTTGCAGTGCTCACCAGTGCATTCTTTTTTCCCCGAATGTACAAAACTGTTGATTTGGCCATTCCTAATGTTCCTGCTATCTCCCCAGATGATTTTTTTTATTTTTTTGCAGCCTAAGGTTGGCCTGTTTCCCTTGCATTGAGAGCTGCTATGAACGCATGTTGTGGGTTCACAGCAACAGCTTCCAAATGCGAATGCCACACATGAATCAATTCCAGACCTTTTACCTGCTTAATTGATGATTAAATAACGAAGAAATAGCCCACACCTGTCCATTAACCCCTTAAGGACCAGCGACGTACCCTGTATGTCACTGGCCTTTTTTTGGGACTTGATTGTTTAATAGCGCGGGCTTGCAACCAGCGTTGAGACTGCTCTATTCCACAAAGCCTGCTGGAGGGAGGGTATTAATAGCGTCTTCTTGCTAGACTTGTGCTTTTAAGTCCTGAAAAAACTCTTAATGACCAGTGACATACAGGGTACATTGTGGTCATTAAGGGGTTAATCAGCTTTTGAGTCAATTCTTCAATTAATTTTAGTCCCAGGGACAAATCTACAGGGGGTGCAGAGGTCGCAATTTTTTAATAAAAAATGTTGATCTGCCACTGCCTGCACTGAGGATATGTGAGTGTGACTTGATGCTTCACTAGTGTCTCTGACTACAGGGGTTAGTTTTTCTGTTTTACCCATTGGTGTTTATGTGTGTGTGTGTATGTATGTATGTGACTGTGTATGTATTTATGCATGTATATGTGTATGTGTGTATGTTTGTGGATCCAGTACAGACCTTGTTACTACAGCAGGGGGGAGGGGGTAAACAGTGTCACTATACAGTACCACTATATACAGTACGGGGGCTGGACTATGTCACAGACTACTGTGGTCACTTTATAAAGTACTGGGGCGGGTAGGGTCAGGCCAGACATCTCACCGGCAGATTACAGACTGTGTCACTGCTCACTATATACAGTACTGGTGGGTAAAACAGTGTCACTATCTACAGTAATAGGGGGTCAGACCATGTCACAGTCTGTGGGCACAGGGTACCTCCTTTTGCAGACATGTACTCTGATTCACATTTTTTTCTGTGTTAAATGTTTTTTTTTTTGTTTTTTTAAAAAGATATGTATCAAATTCACTTTTTGGGGGGCTAGGGGGTGGGGGGGGGGGCTTCTTAGATTCTTGCACCTGGGCCCTGTAGTTTCTAGTTACGCCTCTGTTTAGTCCCTTGAAAAAGAGACGTCTACATATTAAACAGCTGTTATTCCTAAACCTTGTGTCAGTGTCCAATTATTTCCAGACCTAATTGTATGTATGTATGTATGTATATATATATATATAACACACAGAGAAAGTCCAGCACTCACTTACAAAGCTCTCAGCTAAGATTTAAAAGCAAAAATGGAAAGGTTTATTACCACATTTGGCCAAATGGGACAAGCCCAGGTACCACATCAAGGTCCTTTCCAATACCTGGGACCCTAAAACAGCCACACAATGCATGCTCTTAAATCCAAACAAACTGGGAACAAGGGAAGGGTGCACAGGCTTATGTAATCATCCTAGACATATAAAAAACACGGAAGGGGACTTCACTCTCATACCGGACCGGGTACACATCCCATGACCCTGTAACATGCTCAGCCATGGGTGTTCACGGGCACTCACAGGAAGCTGTGCTGTCCCCAGAGTCACAGGCAGTTAACCCCAGAGAGGTCTGGGTGCAGGAACCATAGGGAAATTACAAAACAAATTAATACAACAAACAAATCTTAGCTGAGAGCTTGTAAGTGAGTGCTGGACTTTCTCTGTGTGTTGTATTAATTTGTTTTGTAATTTACCTATGGTTCTTGCACCCAGACCTGTCTGGGGTTAACTGCCTGTGACTCTGGGGACAGCACAGCTTCCTGTGAGTGCCCGTGAGCACCCAGGGCTGAGCATGTTACAAGGCCATGGGATATGTACCCGGTCCGGTATGAGAGTGCAGTCCCCTTCCGTGTTTTATATATATATATATATATATATACTGTAACTTTATATGTAACAAAGCTTTATAGTAGTAATCCGGGTTGTTTATTGGTACAGATTATCAACTGAGGTAATTCTTTGTAATAAATTTATGGTCATATTTGCTTTTGTTGCTTGATTTTATTATTGCTACATTAAATATATTATTGTGGGAAGTGAGCCCTGGCTTATTTCTCTTTTTATTTTATTTTTGATTTTGCTATTGAGATAAGAGGCCATTAATACTTTATATGGCTTTGTTAAAGCTCAATTGAATGTTGTATGTGTTTTTAGATTTTTAAACAGTGAATTCAATTAATTGTTAATAAGAATTGTACAAGAAAAGATTATGAACATCACAAATATTAAAATATATATATTTTTAAAAAGGTGTCTTAATTCTCTAATATTTAAATGTTTTACATTGTACAGTTGAAAAAATGATGAATAATATTTATATTATAGCCAATCAAAAATAAACACTGGTCTATGCTAATCAGGAGCCACTTTTTTTTGGGGGGGGGGGGGGATATAAATTCCAAAAAAGAGGTGTGAGAAAATAAATACTCTTTCAAAATATTCCTTCTTTGCTCCACCTGGATGAACTTTTCAATGCATCTTAAACAAAATAGCTAAAATTATGGCTGTTTACTCATCCTTTTAATTGGGTACAACAGCTTGTGAATTTTTGAATTAGTATTAGAACACTATTTTAACTAACATAAAAAGACCATTTTGTAAAAATATTTCAGCTTGCAATATCAGAAAGATTGGCATATAGCCCAGTAACACTGACAGAGATCTTAGATATTATTTTTTATTATATTGTACACAAAGCTCAACTCTGTGCCTTTCATCAAACTAAAATGTACAAGAAATGTTCTCTGTCTCAAAAAAGTAGATTAAAAATTAGTTTTTAGAGAGAAGGAAGTATTAAGAGCACTTACTAACACTATCTCTCTATTGTCTATTGGGTACTTAAAGAGTGCAAACTAATCACCTCACCTGTGAGGGTCTCAAGACGCTAAGGGAAAGGGGATAGGAGAAGGGGGGAGGGGGAGGGGCATTCAGTCGAAGAGCAAGGTTTTGAGATACTTTCTGAACTTTCTAAGGGAGGTGTACTGTCTGAGGTGCAGCGGGAGGGTGTTCCATGTCTTTGCTGCCATGTGGAAGAAGGATCTTCCGCCTGCTGTGGATTTGCTGATGCGGGGGATGACTGCGAGTGCTTGGTCGGCTGATCGGAGTTGTCTTGCGGGGGTGTAGAAATGTACGCGGTGGTTGAGGTATTCGGGTCCGATGTTGTTTAGGGCCTTGAACGCGTGGGTAAGGAGCTTGAAGGTGATTCTCTTGTTGATGGGGAGCCAGTGAAGGTTCCTTAGGTGTTCGGTGATGTGGCATTGCAGATGGATGTCAAGGATGAGTCTGGATGAGGCGTTCTGGATAAATTGGAGTCTCTTTTGGAGTTTGATGGTGGAGCTGGCGTAGAGTGCATTGCCGTAGTCTAATCAGCTGCTGACAAGGGCATGGGTGACAGTTTTCTTGGTTTAGGTAGGCATCCACTTGAAGATTTTTCGTAACAGGTGGAGAATGTGGAAGCATGTTGAGGTGATGGCATTGATTTGTCGGTCCATGGAGAGTGAGGAGTCCAGGATGAAGTCTAGATTTCGTGCATGGTCGGTTGGGGTTGGAGGGTGACCGAGGGCTATGGGCCACCAGGAGTAGTCCCATGCGGATTTATTGGGTCCGAGTAGGAGGACTTCAGTTTTATCTGTGTTTAGTTTGAGCCGGTTGTCCTTCATTCAGGTGGCGACTGCTGTCAGGCCTTCTTGGACATTCTTTTTGGCGGTGGTGGGATCTCGGGTGAGTGAAATGGTTAACTGGGTGTCGTCGGCGTAGGAGACGATGTTGAGGTCATGGCGTCGGATGATTGCGGCAAGAGGGGCCATGTAGATGTTGAAGAGGGTGGGGCTCAGTGAAGAGCCTTGCGGTACACCGCAGTTGACTGGTGTGGGTTTGGAGGAGAACAGTGGGAGTTTGACTTTCAGGGTCCTGCCCGTCAGGAAGGAGGTGATCCATTCCAGGACTTTGCTGCGGTTGCAGAGGGTGTTGTGGTGGACAGTGTTGAAAGCTGCTGAGAGGTCTAGGAGGATGAGGGCCACGGTTTGTCCTTGGTCGAGCATAGCACAATGTAGTCTGTGACAGCAAGGAGGGCGGTCTCGGTGCTATGGTTGCTTCTGAAACTGGATTGGGAGTGGTCCAGGGTGTGGTTGGCCTCAATGTGGTCAATAAGTTGCAAGTTGATGGACTTTTCTATGACTTTGGCCAGGAAGGGGAGTAGAGAGATGGGGTAGTAGTTTTTCAGGTCCGTGGGGTCTGTCAAGGGTTTCTTCAGCATGGGTTTCAGTTCTGCGTGCCTCCAGATATATCTGGGAAGGTGCCGGTTTTGATGGAGCAGTTGATGGTGCGGCGGAGTTCAGAGGCAATGGTGTTGCTTGCTTTGTTGAATATGTGATGGGGGCATGGGTCCGAAGGTGCGCCGGAGTGGATGGATTTCATGATTCTAAGGGTGTCATCTGTGGTGACGGGGCTCCAGATAGTCTGTGTGTGGTGAGGGGGTCGAATTTGGGAGGGGTGTCGTTGTGTGTAGGGGAGTGGGTGGTGGAGGTTGAGTTATGAGACGTGAAACTGTCATAGATGTTGAGGATCTTGTGGTAGAGTATGCAGCAAGGGTATTGCAGAGGTCCTGGGAGGGTGGAATGTTAGTGGTGTCGCTGTTGGGTTTAGAGAATTCCTTGATGACTGAGAACAATTCCTTGCTGTTTTGTGCATTAGAGTTGATTCTGTCTTGGATGGCTGTTTTTTTGGCAGTTTTTATGAGGTGGTGGTGGGTGGTGATTTCTTGCTTAAAGGTAGCTTTATCCAGAAGGGTCTTGCTGGATCTCCAGGTTCTTTCCAGTCCTCTGCTGTGGCATTTGGAGTCCTGGAGGTTTGTGGTGAACCTGCTGGCTTTGTTAGTGGTTTGGCAGCCAGATGTTTTTTTGAGGTGGGCAAAGGTGTTGGAGCAGTCTGTAATCCAGCGGTGAAGGTTGCGGGTGGAGGAGTTGGTGTCTGTGGAGGTAGGTGGGGAGAATTTGTTTAGGGTGCGGTGTAGTTGGTCTTGGATGATTTTGCTCCAGTTTCTGCAGGGCAGGTGGTACTGTCGGAGGTGGGTGGTGGGTTTGTTGAAGGAGAAGTGTATGCAGTGGTGGTCAGTCCAGAGGAATTCAGTGATTTGATTGACTGAGATGTGGTTGCCTGAGGAGAAGATCAGGTCGAGAGTGTGGCCGGCTGTGTGGGTTGGGTAGTTTACAAGTTGCTTCAGTCCAATAGTTCTGAGGTTTTCCAGGAGGGTGGAGGTGTTGTGATCATTGGGGTTGTCAAGACGGAAGTTAAAGTCACTGAGGAGTATGTAGTCCATTGAGGTGAGGGCATGGGTGTGATGTGGTCGGTGATGGAGTCGCAGAAAGTGGAACGAGGTCCTGAAGGTCTGTAGATGAGGGTGCCGTGGAGGGTGGTGTTGGGGTTGACCTGGATCTTGAAGTGTAGGTGTTCTAGGCCTGGTGAGTGGTCGTTGGAGATCGTTGTGACTTGGATGGTGTGTTTGTGGATGATGGCGATGCCTCCTCCAGGTCGGTTGCTGCGGTCTTTGTGGCAGATCTTGTAGCCGCCGGGTATTGCAGTGGTGATGTCTGGCGCTGATGCAGGGTTTCGCCAGGTCTCGGTGAGGAAGACAATTTCAGGGGAGGTGGAGTCTAGCAGGTTCCAGATTTAGAGGGCAGACTTGTGGATGGAGCAGGTGTTGAGGAGGATGCAGTTGAGGTAATTGCGGCTGTTTTTGGGTGGGTTATTTGGTAGGGTTGTGGTCCGGAGGGAGGGGAAGGAGCAGTTGCTGCAGGTGAAAGGTCCGAAGGTGTTGGTCGGGGATGCGTGGTGGCAGGCGGATGATCTACCGCTGTTGAGCGCATGGAGGGGGCTGGCATCATAGTGGCAGTTTCTGGAGCCAAGGTTCATGGGGTTGGGTGCGGATGGGCACTGACGGGCACAGAAAGCACCATTTAATACAGCATAAAGGTGGGCGGGCTGGTTAGCTGGGTAGGGCGTAGGTGTGAAATAATAACAGACCAAACAAAATACAGAAAGATACAGCACAAATATATAGGGAAAAGGGAGAGAGAACTTACTTCAGTGGTGCAACGAGCACCATTAAATACAGCAGGAAGGTGGTCAGGCTGGTTAGTTGGGTAGGGGGTAGGTGTGAAATAATAACAGAGCAAACAAAATACAGAAAGATACAGCACAAATACATAGGGATAAGGGAGAGAGAACTTACTTCAGTGGCGCAGCGAGCACTTATAATAGATATCTAAGCCAGCCTACACTTGAGAATTGGGGAAGATATACCTTAGCGCAGGCTGATCTAAAGACAAAAGCTAAATTTTACCGCTATGGTAATAAAGCGGGCAAATTGCTAGCCAATTTAGTGAAAAACACTCGAGGAAATTCCACTATTGAATTAATTCAAGATAACGATACTTTACTTAAACCCAGAGTGAAATTTTGGATATTTTTTCTCACTATTATAAAGACATATATTCCTTTAGAGCCTCTGACCTGGCTGCCATGGACCAATTCTGGAATAATGTCAGTTATCCATCCCTGAACAGTGATTCAATATCTAGAATTAACTCTCCTATTACCGAACAAGAGATACTCCATTCTATTAAAGATTTGCGTTTAGAAAAGGCACCTGGACCGGTTGCACTGCCGAATGAGTTTTATAAGATCCTGGCCCCTGTTATCACTCCGCACCTAAAAACACTTTTGAACTATTTTTATTTAGAGATTAACCCAATCCCCCTGACATTCACTGCATCCTGTACAACTTTAATCCTGAAACAAGGAAAAGATCCCTTGAAAAATAATCATTTCGCCCTATTGCGTTGTTTAATTCTGATTATAAGCTACTTGCATACTGGTTTGTGTGTATAGAACACAAGGAGCTTGAAGGTGATTCTCTTGTTGATGGGGAGCCAGTGAAGGTTCCTTAGGTGTTCGGTGATGTGGCATTGCAGATGGATGTCAAGGATGAGTCTGGATGAGGCGTTCTGGATAAGTAGGAGTCTCTTTTGGAGATTGATGGTGGAGCTGGCGTAGAGTGCATTGCCGTAGTCTAATCAGCTGCTGACGAGGGCATGGGTGACAGTTTTCTTGGTTTAGGTAGGCATCCACTTGAAGATTTTTCGTAACAGGTGGAGAATGTGGAAGCATGTTGAGGTGATGGCATTGATTTGTCGGTCCATGGAGAGTGAGGAGTCCAGGATGAAGTCTAGATTTCGTGCATGGTCGGTTGGGGTTGGAGGGTGACCGAGGGCTATGGGCCACCAGGAGTAGTCCCATGCGGATTTATTGGGTCCGAGTAGGAGGACTTCAGTTTTATCTGTGTTTAGTTTGAGCCGGTTGTCCTTCATTCAGGTGGCGACTGCTGTCAGGCCTTCTTGGACATTCTTTTTGGCGGTGGTGGGATCTCGGGTGAGTGAAATGGTTAACTGGGTGTCGTCGGCGTAGGAGACGATGTTGAGGTCATGGCGTCGGATGATTGCGGCAAGAGGGGCCATGTAGATGTTGAAGAGGGTGGGGCTCAGTGAAGAGCCTTGCGGTACACCGCAGTTGACTGGTGTGGGTTTGGAGGAGAACAGTGGGAGTTTGACTTTCAGGGTCCTGCCCGTCAGGAAGGAGGTGATCCATTCCAGGACTTTGCTGCGGTTGCAGAGGGTGTTGTGGTGGACAGTGTTGAAAGCTGCTGAGAGGTCTAGGAGGATGAGGGCCACGGTTTGTCCTTGGTCGAGCATAGCACAATGTAGTCTGTGACAGCGAGGAGGGCGGTCTCGGTGCTATGGTTGCTTCTGAAACTGGATTGGGAGTGGTCCAGGGTGTGGTTGGCCTCAATGTGGTCAATAAGTTGCAAGTTGATGGACTTTTCTATGACTTTGGCCAGGAAGGGGAGTAGAGAGATGGGGTAGTAGTTTTTCAGGTCCGTGGGGTCTGTCAAGGGTTTCTTCAGCATGGGTTTCAGTTCTGCGTGCCTCCAGATATATCTGGGAAGGTGCCGGTTTTGATGGAGCAGTTGATGGTGCGGCGGAGTTCAGAGGCAATGGTGTTGCTTGCTTTGTTGAATATGTGATGGGGGCATGGGTCCGAAGGTGCGCCGGAGTGGATGGATTTCATGATTCTAAGGGTGTCATCTGTGGTGACGGGGCTCCAGATAGTCTGTGTGTGGTGAGGGGGTCGAATTTGGGAGGGGTGTCGTTGTGTGTAGGGGATTGGGTGGTGGAGGTTGAGTTATGAGATGTGAAACTGTCATAGATGTTGAGGATCTTGTGGTAGAGTATGCAGCAAGGGTATTGCAGAGGTCCTGGGAGGGTGGAATGTTAGTGGTGTCGCTGTTGGGTTTAGAGAATTCCTTGATGACTGAGAACAATTCCTTGCTGTTTTGTGCATTAGAGTTGATTCTGTCTTGGATGGCTGTTTTTTTGGCAGTTTTTATGAGGTGGTGGTGGGTGGTGATTTCTTGCTTAAAGGTAGCTTTATCCAGAAGGGTCTTGCTGGATCTCCAGGTTCTTTCCAGTCCTCTGCTGTGGCATTTGGAGTCCTGGAGGTTTGTGGTGAACCTGCTGGCTTTGTTAGTGGTTTGGCAGCCAGATGTTTTTTTGAGGTGGGCAAAGGTGTTGGAGCAGTCTGTAATCCAGCGGTGAAGGTTGCGGGTGGAGGAGTTGGTGTCTGTGGAGGTAGGTGGGGAGAATTTGTTTAGGGTGCGGTGTAGTTGGTCTTGGATGATTTTGCTCCAGTTTCTGCAGGGCAGGTGGTACTGTCGGAGGTGGGTGGTGGGTTTGTTGAAGGAGAAGTGTATGCAGTGGTGGTCAGTCCAGAGGAATTCAGTGATTTGATTGACTGAGATGTGGTTGCCTGAGGAGAAGATCAGGTCGAGAGTGTGGCCGGCTGTGTGGGTTGGGTAGTTTACAAGTTGCTTCAGTCCAATAGTTCTGAGGTTTTCCAGGAGGTTGGAGGTGTTGTGATCATTGGGGTTGTCAAGACGGAAGTTAAAGTCACTGAGGAGTATGTAGTCCATTGAGGTGAGGGCATGGGTGTGATGTGGTCGGTGATGGAGTCGCAGAAAGTGGAACGAGGTCCTGAAGGTCTGTAGATGAGGGTGCCGTGGAGGGTGGTGTTGGGGTTGACCTGGATCTTGAAGTGTAGGTGTTCTAGGCCTGGTGAGTGGTCGTTGGAGATCGTTGTGACTTGGATGGTGTGTTTGTGGATGATGGCGATGCCTCCTCCAGGTCGGTTGCTGCGGTCTTTGTGGCAGATCTTGTAGCCGCCGGGTATTGCAGTGGTGATGTCTGGCGCTGATGCAGGGTTTCGCCAGGTCTCGGTGAGGAAGACAATTTCAGGGGAGGTGGAGTCTAGCAGGTTCCAGATTTAGAGGGCAGACTTGTGGATGGAGCAGGTGTTGAGGAGGATGCAGTTGAGGTAATTGCGGCTGTTTTTGGGTGGGTTATTTGGTAGGGTTGTGGTCCGGAGGGAGGGGAAGGAGCAGTTGCTGCAGGTGAAAGGTCCGAAGGTGTTGGTCGGGGATGCGTGGTGGCAGGCGGATGATCTACCGCTGTTGAGCGCATGGAGGGGGCTGGCATCATAGTGGCAGTTTCTGGAGCCAAGGTTCATGGGGTTGGGTGCGGATGGGCACTGACGGGCACAGAAAGCACCATTTAATACAGCATAAAGGTGGGCGGGCTGGTTAGCTGGGTAGGGCGTAGGTGTGAAATAATAACAGACCAAACAAAATACAGAAAGATACAGCACAAATATATAGGGAAAAGGGAGAGAGAACTTACTTCAGTGGTGCAACGAGTACCATTAAATACAGCAGGAAGGTGGTCAGGCTGGTTAGTTGGGTAGGGGGTAGGTGTGAAATAATAACAGAGCAAACAAAATACAGAAAGATACAGCACAAATACATAGGGATAAGGGAGAGAGAACTTACTTCAGTGGCGCAGCGAGCACTTATAATAGATATCTAAGCCAGCCTACACTTGAGAATTGGGGAAGATATACCTTAGCGCAGGCTGATCTAAAGACAAAAGCTAAATTTTACCGCTATGGTAATAAAGCGGGCAAATTGCTAGCCAATTTAGTGAAAAACACTCGAGGAAATTCCACTATTGAATTAATTCAAGATAACGATACTTTACTTAAACCCAGAGTGAAATTTTGGATATTTTTTCTCACTATTATAAAGACATATATTCCTTTAGAGCCTCTGACCTGGCTGCCATGGACCAATTCTGGAATAATGTCAGTTATCCATCCCTGAACAGTGATTCAATATCTAGAATTAACTCTCCTATTACCGAACAAGAGATACTCCATTCTATTAAAGATTTGCGTTTAGAAAAGGCACCTGGACCGGTTGCACTGCCGAATGAGTTTTATAAGATCCTGGCCCCTGTTATCACTCCGCACCTAAAAACACTTTTGAACTATTTTTATTTAGAGATTAACCCAATCCCCCTGACATTCACTGCATCCTGTACAACTTTAATCCTGAAACAAGGAAAAGATCCCTTGAAAAATAATCATTTCGCCCTATTGCGTTGTTTAATTCTGATTATAAGCTACTTGCATACTGGTTTGTGTGTATAGAACACAAGGAGCTTGAAGGTGATTCTCTTGTTGATGGGGAGCCAGTGAAGGTTCCTTAGGTGTTCGGTGATGTGGCATTGCAGATGGATGTCAAGGATGAGTCTGGATGAGGCGTTCTGGATAAGTAGGAGTCTCTTTTGGAGTTTGATGGTGGAGCTGGCGTAGAGTGCATTGCCGTAGTCTAATCAGCTGCTGACGAGGGCATGGGTGACAGTTTTCTTGGTTTAGGTAGGCATCCACTTGAAGATTTTTCGTAACAGGTGGAGAATGTGGAAGCATGTTGAGGTGATGGCATTGATTTGTCGGTCCATGGAGAGTGAGGAGTCCAGGATGAAGTCTAGATTTCGTGCATGGTCGGTTGGGGTTGGAGGGTGACCGAGGGCTATGGGCCACCAGGAGTAGTCCCATGCGGATTTATTGGGTCCGAGTAGGAGGACTTCAGTTTTATCTGTGTTTAGTTTGAGCCGGTTGTCCTTCATTCAGGTGGCGACTGCTGTCAGGCCTTCTTGGACATTCTTTTTGGCGGTGGTGGGATCTCGGGTGAGTGAAATGGTTAACTGGGTGTCGTCGGCGTAGGAGACGATGTTGAGGTCATGGCGTCGGATGATTGCGGCAAGAGGGGCCATGTAGATGTTGAAGAGGGTGGGGCTCAGTGAAGAGCCTTGCGGTACACCGCAGTTGACTGGTGTGGGTTTGGAGGAGAACAGTGGGAGTTTGACTTTCAGGGTCCTGCCCGTCAGGAAGGAGGTGATCCATTCCAGGACTTTGCTGCGGTTGCAGAGGGTGTTGTGGTGGACAGTGTTGAAAGCTGCTGAGAGGTCTAGGAGGATGAGGGCCACGGTTTGTCCTTGGTCGAGCATAGCACAATGTAGTCTGTGACAGCGAGGAGGGCGGTCTCGGTGCTATGGTTGCTTCTGAAACTGGATTGGGAGTGGTCCAGGGTGTGGTTGGCCTCAATGTGGTCAATAAGTTGCAAGTTGATGGACTTTTCTATGACTTTGGCCAGGAAGGGGAGTAGAGAGATGGGGTAGTAGTTTTTCAGGTCCGTGGGGTCTGTCAAGGGTTTCTTCAGCATGGGTTTCAGTTCTGCGTGCCTCCAGATATATCTGGGAAGGTGCCGGTTTTGATGGAGCAGTTGATGGTGCGGCGGAGTTCAGAGGCAATGGTGTTGCTTGCTTTGTTGAATATGTGATGGGGGCATGGGTCCGAAGGTGCGCCGGAGTGGATGGATTTCATGATTCTAAGGGTGTCATCTGTGGTGACGGGGCTCCAGATAGTCTGTGTGTGGTGAGGGGGTCGAATTTGGGAGGGGTGTCGTTGTGTGTAGGGGAGTGGGTGGTGGAGGTTGAGTTATGAGACGTGAAACTGTCATAGATGTTGAGGATCTTGTGGTAGAGTATGCAGCAAGGGTATTGCAGAGGTCCTGGGAGGGTGGAATGTTAGTGGTGTCGCTGTTGGGTTTAGAGAATTCCTTGATGACTGAGAACAATTCCTTGCTGTTTTGTGCATTAGAGTTGATTCTGTCTTGGATGGCTGTTTTTTTGGCAGTTTTTATGAGGTGGTGGTGGGTGGTGATTTCTTGCTTAAAGGTAGCTTTATCCAGAAGGGTCTTGCTGGATCTCCAGGTTCTTTCCAGTCCTCTGCTGTGGCATTTGGAGTCCTGGAGGTTTGTGGTGAACCTGCTGGCTTTGTTAGTGGTTTGTCAGCCAGATGTTTTTTTGAGGTGGGCAAAGGTGTTGGAGCAGTCTGTAATCCAGCGGTGAAGGTTGCGGGTGGAGGAGTTGGTGTCTGTGGAGGTAGGTGGGGAGAATTTGTTTAGGGTGCGGTGTAGTTGGTCTTGGATGATTTTGCTCCAGTTTCTGCAGGGCAGGTGGTACTGTCGGAGGTGGGTGGTGGGTTTGTTGAAGGAGAAGTGTATGCAGTGGTGGTCAGTCCAGAGGAATTCAGTGATTTGATTGACTGAGATGTGGTTGCCTGAGGAGAAGATCAGGTCGAGAGTGTGGCCGGCTGTGTGGGTTGGGTAGTTTACAAGTTGCTTCAGTCCAATAGTTCTGAGGTTTTCCAGGAGGGTGGAGGTGTTGTGATCATTGGGGTTGTCAAGACGGAAGTTAAAGTCACTGAGGAGTATGTAGTCCATTGAGGTGAGGGCATGGGTGTGATGTGGTCGGTGATGGAGTCGCAGAAAGTGGAACGAGGTCCTGAAGGTCTGTAGATGAGGGTGCCGTGGAGGGTGGTGTTGGGGTTGACCTGGATCTTGAAGTGTAGGTGTTCTAGGCCTGGTGAGTGGTCGTTGGAGATCGTTGTGACTTGGATGGTGTGTTTGTGGATGATGGCGATGCCTCCTCCAGGTCGGTTGCTGCGGTCTTTGTGGCAGATCTTGTAGCCGCCGGGTATTGCAGTGGTGATGTCTGGCGCTGATGCAGGGTTTCGCCAGGTCTCGGTGAGGAAGACAATTTCAGGGGAGGTGGAGTCTAGCAGGTTCCAGATTTAGAGGGCAGACTTGTGGATGGAGCAGGTGTTGAGGAGGATGCAGTTGAGGTAATTGCGGCTGTTTTTGGGTGGGTTATTTGGTAGGGTTGTGGTCCGGAGGGAGGGGAAGGAGCAGTTGCTGCAGGTGAAAGGTCCGAAGGTGTTGGTCGGGGATGCGTGGTGGCAGGCGGATGATCTACCGCTGTTGAGCGCATGGAGGGGGCTGGCATCATAGTGGCAGTTTCTGGAGCCAAGGTTCATGGGGTTGGGTGCGGATGGGCACTGACGGGCACAGAAAGCACCATTTAATACAGCATAAAGGTGGGCGGGCTGGTTAGCTGGGTAGGGCGTAGGTGTGAAATAATAACAGACCAAACAAAATACAGAAAGATACAGCACAAATATATAGGGAAAAGGGAGAGAGAACTTACTTCAGTGGTGCAACGAGCACCATTAAATACAGCAGGAAGGTGGTCAGGCTGGTTAGTTGGGTAGGGGGTAGGTGTGAAATAATAACAGAGCAAACAAAATACAGAAAGATACAGCACAAATACATAGGGATAAGGGAGAGAGAACTTACTTCAGTGGCGCAGCGAGCACTTATAATAGATATCTAAGCCAGCCTACACTTGAGAATTGGGGAAGATATACCTCAGCGCAGGCTGATCTAAAGACAAAAGCTAAATTTTACCGCTATGGTAATAAAGCGGGCAAATTGCTAGCCAATTTAGTGAAAAACACTCGAGGAAATTCCACTATTGAATTAATTCAAGATAACGATACTTTACTTAAACCCAGAGTGAAATTTTGGATATTTTTTCTCACTATTATAAAGACATATATTCCTTTAGAGCCTCTGACCTGGCTGCCATGGACCAATTCTGGAATAATGTCAGTTATCCATCCCTGAACAGTGATTCAATATCTAGAATTAACTCTCCTATTACCGAACAAGAGATACTCCATTCTATTAAAGATTTGCGTTTAGAAAAGGCACCTGGACCGGTTGCACTGCCGAATGAGTTTTATAAGATCCTGGCCCCTGTTATCACTCCGCACCTAAAAACACTTTTGAACTATTTTTATTTAGAGATTAACCCAATCCCCCTGACATTCACTGCATCCTGTACAACTTTAATCCTGAAACAAGGAAAAGATCCCTTGAAAAATAATCATTTCGCCCTATTGCGTTGTTTAATTCTGATTATAAGCTACTTGCATACTGGTTTGTGTGTATAGAACAAGCTAAGATTTGCAATGTACCAAATTATGATTTACTAAGTCTTAAGCTTTTTGCTACATTACAAGAATGTATGCATCCTACTACAGGTTATCAGTATGATGCATAATATATGCGTGCAAAATACAAAACAATCAATATACTAAAACTATATGTGGATAAATGGGTAAGTTTCACAATCTTTTGATTTTCTGGTCAGCACTCATAGATTCTAATCTACATTTTGGGCATAGTCATTCTGTTTAACACACAACTGTGTAGGTCTACATTCTATTATGGAAACTATTGTATGTGTGCATAAAGGGTTAAACTGAAAATAGACTGTTACCCTCCATATTTCAGCTTATTTTACAATCTAAAATCCTTAGAGAAAAACATATCAAACATAATGAGGTGTAGGAGTCCAGTCTGTAATGTTTGCTTTTGGTCATGATGGTTTTTCCTTTTCCAAAACCCTTCACCAGTCTAATGTTTTAAATTATTTAGCTAGGCTATTTGTTCTTATTATTACATTGTTTAATATCAGGAGCTGCATCTCCTACTCTTGTATTTTTTCTAAATATTCAAAATAAAGCTGATTAAAAACAAAATAAAAAAAAAAAACCTAAAAATAGACTGATAATGTCATCAGTTAACATTTATGACTGATGTGGTCATAGTACTATGCTGTTTATTTTCCACACCTTATTGTGAATCTCTATTTTGAATTATATTCTCAGTAAATAACAGCAGCTAGACTGAATTTATCTCCTAGTTTTGCATCACTGGAATACAAAAACAACTTGTTGGTCTCTATCACCAGTTTTGCATCACTGGAATACTAACACAACTTGTTGGTTTTTATCGCCGGTTTTGCATCACTGGAATACAAACACAACTTGTTGGTCTCTATCTATAGTTTGCATCACTGGAATACAAACACAACTTGTTGGTCTCTATCACCAGTTTTGCATCACTGGATAAACAAACACAACTTGTTGGTCTCTATCGCCGGTTTTGCATCACTGGATAAACAAACACAACTTGTTGGTCTCTATCGCCAGCTTTGCATCACTGGAATACAAACACAACTTTTTGGACTCTATCACCAGTTTTGCATCACTGTGTGACGGACTCTGGCTACCCCGACTGGGTAGCTCCGCCAAAGGATCCTTCCTGTACCTGGAACCTAGCTAGGGGGGTGGGGGGGGCCTTCTTAGATTCTTGCACCTGGGCCCTGTAGTTTCTAGTTACACCTCTGTTTAGTCCCTTGAAAAAGAGACGTCTACATATTAAAGAGCTGTTATTCCTAAACCTTTCCTCCAAATTAAAGCTGAGAGACTGCACTTTAAGCCCATATTCATTATTTAACTGTAACTTGAATTTATTTTGGTAAACAGCTGAAATAAGAAAACTTGTGTCAGTGTCCAATTATTTCCAGACCTAATTGTATGTATGTATGTATGTATATATATATATATATATATATATATATATACACACCACACAGAGAAAGTCCAGCACTCACTTACAAAGCTCTCAGCTAAGATTTAAAAGCAAAAATGGAAAGGTTTGTTACCGCATTTTGCCAAATGGGACAAGCCCAGGTACCACATCAAGGTCCTTTCCAATACCTACGACCCTAAAACAGCCACACAATGCAAGCTCTCAAATCCAAACAAACTGGGAACAAGGGAAGGGTGCACAGGCTTATGTAATCATCCTAGACATATACAAAACACGGAAGGGTACTGCACTCTCATACCGGACCGGGTACACATCCCATGACCATGTAACATGCTCAGCCCTGGGTGTTCACGGTCACTCACAGGAAGCTGTGCTATCCCCAGAGTCACAGGCAGTTAACCCCAGACAGGTTTGGGTGCAGGATCCATAGGGAAATTACAAAACAAATTAATACAACACACAAATCTTAGCTGATAGCTTTGTAAGTGAGTGCTGGACTTTCTCTGTGTGTTGTATTAATTTGTGTTGTAATTTCCCTATGGTTCTTGCACCCAGACCTGTCTGGGGTTAACTGCCTGTGACTCTGGGGACAGCACAGCTTCCTGTGAGTGCTCGTGAGCACCCAGGGCTGAGCATGTTACAAGGTCATGGGTTGTGTACCCGGTCCGGTATGAGAGTGCAGTCCCCTTCCGTGTTATATATATATATATATATATATATATATATATATATATATATATATATATATATATATACTGTATATATAACAAAGCTTTATAGTAGTAATCCGGGTTGTTTATTGGTACAGATTATCAACTGAGGTAATTCTTTTTAATAAACTTATGGTCATATTTGCTTTTGTTGCTTGATTTTATTATTGCTACATTAAATATATTATTGTGGGAAGTGAGCCCTGGCTTATTTCCCTTTTTAATTTTTTTCTATTTTTATTTTATTTTTGATTTTGCTATTGAGATAAGAGGCCATTAATACTTTATATGGCTTTGTTTATATTTTAAATGTACTGTTGTTTTCCCTCGTCCAACTAAAGCTCAATTAAATGTTGTATGTGTTTTTAGATTTTTAAACAGTGAATTCAATTAATTGTTAATAAGAATTGTACAAGAAAAGATTATGAACATCACAAAATGTAAAATATATATTTTTTAAAAAAGGTGTCTTAATTCTCTAATATTTAAATGTTTTACATTGTACAGTTGAAAAAATGATGAATAATATTTATTTTATAGCCAATCAAAAATAAACACTGGTCTATGCTAATCAGGAGCCACTTTTTTGGGGGGGATATAAATTCCAAAAAAGAGGTGTGAGAAAATAAATACTCTTTCAAAATATTCCTTCTTTGCTCCACCTGGATGAACTTTTCAATGCATCTTAAACAAAATAGCTAAAATTATGACTGTTTACTCATCCTTTTAATTGGATACAACAGCTTGTGAATTTTTGAATTAGTATTAGAACACTATTTTAACTAACATAAAAAGACCATTTTGTAAAAATATTTCAGCTTGGAATATCAGAAAGATTGGCATATAGCCCAGTAACACTGACAGAGATCTTAGATATTATTTTTTATGATATTGTACACAAAGCTCAGCTCTGTGCCTTTCATCAAACTAAAATGTACAAGAAATGTTCTCTGTCTCAAAAAAGTAGATTAAAATTTTTTTAGAGAGAAGGAAGTATTAAGAGCACTTACTAACACTATCTGTCTATTGTCTATTGGGTACTTAAAGAGTGCAAACTAATCACCTGTGAGGGTCTCAAGGCGCTAAGGGAAAGGGGATAGGAGAAAGGGGGAGGGGGGAGGGATTTGCTGATGCGGGGGATGACTGTGAGTACTTGGTCGGCCGATTAGATTTGTCTTGCGGGGGTGTAGAAATTTACGCGGTAGTTGAGGTATTCGGGTCCGATGTAGTTTAGGGCCTCGAACGCGTGGGTAAGGAGCTTGAAGGTGATTCTCTTGTTGATGGGGAGCCAGTGAAGGTTCCTTAGGTGTTCGGTGATGTGACATTGCAGATGGATTTCAAGGATGAGTCAGGCTGAGGCGTTCTGGATACGTTGGAGTCTCTTTTGGAGTTTGATGGTGGAGCTGGCATAGAGTGCTTTGCCGTAGTCTAACCGGCTGCTGACGAGGGCGTGGGTGACTGTTTTCTTGGTTTTGGTAAGCATCCACTTGAAGATTTTCGTAACAGGTGGAGAATGTGGAAGCATGTTGAGGTGATGGTATTGATTTGTCGGTCCATGGAGAGTGAGGAGTCCAGGATAAAGCCTAGATTTTGTGCATGTTCGTTGAGGTTGCAGGGTGACTGAGGGCTGTGGGCCACCAGGAGTAGTCCCATGTGGATTTATTGGGTCCGAGTAGGAGGACTTCAGTTTTGTCTGTGTTCAGTTTGAGCCGTTTGTCGTTCATCCAGGTGGCGACTGCAGTCAGGCCTTCGTGGACATTCTTTTTGGCGGTGGTGTCGTCAGCATAGGAGATGATGTTGAGGTTGTGGCGTCGGACGATTGCGGCAAGAGGGGCCATGTAGATGTTGAAGAGGGTGGGGCTCAGCAAAGAGCCTTGCGGTACACCGCAGTTGACTGGTGTGGGTTTGGAGGAGAAAGGCGGGAGTTTGACTTTCAGGGTCCTGCCCGTCAGGAAGGAGGTGATCCATTCCAGGGCTTTGCTGCAGTTGCAGAGGGTGTTGTGGTCGACAGTGTCGAAAGCTGCTGAGAGGTCTAGGAGGATGACGGCGGCGGTTTCTCCTTGGTCGAGCATGGCATGGATGTAGTCTGTGACCGCAAGGAGGGCGGTCTCTGTGCTATGGTTGCTTCTGAAACCGGATTGGGAGTGGTCCAGGGTGTGGTTGGCCTCAATGTGGTCAATAAGTTGCAAGTTGATGGACTTTTCTATGACTTTGGCCGGGAAGGGGAGTAGAGAGATGGGGCGGTAGTTTTTCAGGTCCGTGGGGTCTGCCGAGGGTATCTTTAGCAAGGGTTTCAGTTCTGCGTGCCTCCAGATATCCGGGAAGGTGCTGGTTTTGATGGAGCAGTTGATGGTGCGGCGGAGTTCAGAGGCAATGGTGTTGCTTGCTTTGTTGAATATGTGATGGGGGCATGGGTCCGAAGGTTCGCCAGAGTGGATGGATTTCATGATTCTAAGGGTGTCATCTGTGGTGACGGGGCTCCAGATAGTCTGTGTGTGGCGAGGGGGGCGAATTTGGGAGGGGTGTCATTGGGTGTAGGGGAGTGGGTGGTGAAGGTTGAGTTATGAGACGTGAAACTGTCATAGATGTCGAGGATCTTGTGGTAGAGTATGCAGCGAGGGTATTGCAGAGGTCCTGGAAGGGTGGAATGTTAGTGGTGTCGCTGTTGTGTTTAGAGAATTACTTGATGACTGAGAACAACTATTTGCTGTTTTGTTCATTAGAGTTGATTCTGTCTTGGATGGCTGTTTTTTTGGCAGTTTTTATGAGGTGGTGGTGGGTGGTGAATGCTTCCTTAAAGGCAGCTTTATCCAGAAGGGTCTTGCTAGATCTCCAGGTTCTTTCCAGTCATCTGCAGTGGCGTTTGGAGTCCTGGAGGGCTGTGGTGAACCTGCTGGCTTTGTTGGTGGTTTGGCGGCCAGATGTTTTTTTTAAGGGGGGCAAGGGTGTTGGAGCAGTCTGTAATCCAGCGGTGGAGGTTGCGGGCGGAGGAGTTGGTGTCTGTGGTGGTAGGTGGGGTGAATTTGTTTAGGGTGCAGTGTAGTTGGTCTTGGGTGATTTTGCTCCAGTTTCTGCAGGGTGGGTGGTACTGTGGGAGGTGGGTGGTGGGTTTGTTGAAGGAGAAGTGTATGCAGTGGTGGTCAGTCCAGAGGAATTCAGTGATGTGATTGGCTGAGATGTGGTTGCCTGAGGAGAAGATCAGGTCAAGGGTGTGGCCGGCTGTGTGGGTTGGGTAGTTTACAAGTTGCTTCAGTCCGATAGTTCTGAGGTTTTCCAGGAGGATGGAGGTGTTGTGATCATTGGGGTTGTCAAGACGGAAGTTAAGGTCACTGAGGAGTATGTATTCCATTGAGGTGAGGGCATGGGGTGCGATGTGGTCAGTGATGGAGTCGCAGAAAGTGGAACGAGGTCCGGGAGGTCTGTAGATGAGGGTGCCGCAGAGGGTGGTGTTGGAGTTGACCTGGATCTTGAAGTGTAGGTGTTCTAGGCCTGGTGAGTGGTCGTCGGAGATGGTTGTGACTTGGATGGTGTGTTTGTGGATGATGGTGATGCCTCCTCCAGGTCGGTTGCTGTGGTCTTTGTGGCAGATCTTGTAGCCGTCGGGTATTGCAGTGGCGATGTCTGGAGCTGATGCAGAGTTTAGCAAGGTCTCAGTGAGGAAGACAATTTCAGGGGAGGTGGAGTCTAGCAGGTTCCAGATTTGGAGGGTGTGCTTGTGGATGGAGCGGGTGTTGAGGAGGATGCAGTTGAGGTAATTGCGGCTGTTTTTGGGTGGGTTATTTGGTAGGGTTGTGGTCCAGAGGGAGGGGAAGGAGCAGTTGTGCCAGGTGAAAGGTCCGAAGGTGTTGGTTGGGGATGCGTGGTGGCAGGCGGATGATCTACCGGTGTTGAGCGTGTGGAGGCTGCTGGCATCATAGTGGCGGCAGTTTCTGGGGCTAAGGTTCATGGGGTTGGGTGCGGATGGGTGCTGACGGGCACAGCAAGCACCATTTAATACAGCAGGAAGGTGGGCAGGCTGGTTAGCTGGGTAGGGGGTAGGTGTGAAATAATAACAGACCAAACAAAATACAGAAAGATACAGCACAAATACATAGGGATAAGGGAGAGAGAACTTACTTCAGTGGTGCAACGAGCACCATTAAATATAGCAGGAAGGTGGTCAGGCTGGTTAGTTGGGTAGGGGGTAGGTGTGAAATAATAACAGAGCAAACAAAATACAGAAAGATACAGCAAAAATACATAGGGATAAGGGAGAGAGAACTTACTTCAGTGGCGCAGCGAGCACTTATAATAGATATCTAAACCAGCCTACACTTGAGAATTGGGGAAGATATACCTCAGCACAGGCTGATCTAAAGACAAAAGCTACATTTTACCGCTATGGTAATAAAGCGGGCAAATTGCCAATTTAGTGAAAAACACTCTAGGAAATTCCACTATTGAATTAATTCAAGATAACGATACTTTACTTAAAACCCAGAGTGAAATTTTGGATATTTTTTCTCACTATTATAAAGACATATATTCCGTTAGAGACTCTGACCTGGCTGCCATGGACCAATTCTGGAATAATGTCAGTTATCCATCCCTGAACAGTGATTCAATATCTAGAATTAACTCTCCTATTACCGAACAAGAGATACTCCATTCTATTAAAGATTTGCGTTTAGAAAAGGCACCTGGACCGGTTGCACTGCCGAATTAGTTTTATAAGATCCTGGCCCCTGTTATCACTCCGCACCTAAAAACACTTTTGAACTATTTTTATTTAGAGATTAACCCAATCCCCCTGACATTCACTGCATCCTGTACAACTTTAATCCTGAAACAAGGAAAAGATCCCTTGAAAAATTAATCATATCGCCCTATTGGGTTGTTTAATTCTGACTATAAGCTACTTATATACTGGTTTGTGTGTATAGAACAAGCTAAAATTTGCAATGTACCAAATTATGATTTACTAAGTCTTAAGCTTTTTGCTACATTACAAGAATGTATGCATCCTACTACAGATTATCAGTATGATGCATAATATATGTGTGCAAAATACAATACAATCAATATACTAATACTATATGTGGATAAATGGGTAAGTTTCACAATCTTTTGATTTTCTGGTCAGCACTCATAGATTCTAATCTACATTTTGGGCATAGTCATTCTGTTTAACACACAACTGTGTAGGTCTACATTCTATTATGGAAACTATTGTATGTGTGGATAAAGGCTTAAACTGAAAATAGACTGTTACCCTCCATATTTCATCTTATTTTACAATCTAAAATCCTTAGAGAAAAACATATCAAACATAATGAGGTGTAGGAGTCCAGTCTGTAATGTTTGCTTTTGGTCATGATGGTTTTTCCTTTTCCAAAACCCTTCACCAGTCTAATATTTTAAATGATTTAGCTAGGCTATTTGTTCTTATTATTGCATTGTTTAATATCAGGAGCTGCATCTCCCACTCTTGTATTTTTTCTAAATATTCAAAATAAAGCTGATTAAAAAACAAACAAAAAAACCCCCCCTAAAAATAGACTGATAATGTCATCAGTTAACATTTATGACCGATGTGGTCATAGTACTATGTTCTAGAACCATACCAAGCTGTTTATATTCCACACCTTATTGTGAATCCCCATTTTGAATTATATTCTCAGTAAATAACAGCAGCTAGACTGAGTTTATCTCCTAGTTTTGCATCACTGGAATACAAACACAACTTGTTGGTCTCTATCGCCAGTTTTGCATCACTGGAATACACTAGATAAACAAACACAACTTGTTGGGCTCTATCGCCAGTTTTGCATCACTGGAATACAAACACAACTTGTTGGTCTCTATCACCAGTTTTGCATCACTGGAATACAAACACAACTTGTTGGTCTCTATCACCAGTTTTGCATCACTGGAATACAAACACAACTTGTTGGTCTTTATCGCCGGTTTTGCATCACTGGAATACAAACACAACTTGTTTGTCAGGAATCTACCTGTTGCCTCCCACTGAAGTGTCATACCTATTCCTGCCCTATAAATGTTAGCTACGCCCTGTTCCTAGTGCTTAGTAATATTGTTTCTAGCACTAGAGAAGAAGCAACTCCTGAGCTGTTAACTCTTAGTATATTCTATACTGGACTTCCTTTCATTCCCTCCTACTTCTAAGCCTACCATTTAGATTACAAATACACTGCAGCTCTTGCTGCTGTGATTCCCAGGAGTCATTAGCTCAAAACCGGAACCATATAAATCCTGCATATTCCTCTCATCTAACAAGTTCTTCAACCCAAACTGTTTCTAACAACCTAACCAAGGTTTATTGACAGTGAAACATCCAAAAGATTAAATACCGTAATCGCTTACTTCTTATTCAAACTTAACCACAGCAACGCTACAAGTTCAGCGTGTGACGTCACCTGTCACTCTCCGCTGCCGATCAGCTATGCCCTCATTCCCCGCTCTGCAGAGCGCAAGGCAACATTGTTTCTCTCTGCTTGTAATTTGTTGCAGGACACAAGTTACGCTGCTTATTGCAGGGCAAGGTAAAGTGGAGCTATAGATACCGGGTTCAGCAGTAAGTGACTGTCTCAAGAAACCACTCGTATATATGAGATTCAATGTACTGTTTCTCCAATTACTGTCAGTGTGCATTTCTCACATACGCTACTTACCTTTTTTATACACTAACTGTCTGACTTGATTAGAAGATCTGTACTAATACAATTTAGAATTGCTTTGAAAACCATTTACAGCAATTTTACTTATTCCCTCAAATTGTAATTCCATATAAGTTACAATTTATTACTTCCAACGCATCAACTCCACTGAGCAAGTTATCTATTGATTTCTCATTTTCAATAGAAGATTGCTTCATGGTACAAACTACTATTTAGATCTACAGCTGTGATCACAAATTCCTAGGTAACATACAGGAATAATTACAGAAGGGGATATAACCTTACAGAAATACTAAGCCCAAACATGACGACTGATCCAGTAGATCTCCCTCAGTTTGTTTATTCCCTTTCACAACGTGTGGATGAGATGGGATTGCGTTAAAAGAACTGGAGATTGAAAACCAGTCCCTTAGAAGGGTCATAAGAGACTCTCTCACACAGAAGCCTGATCCGACCCCAGAACCTACAGTTTCACTCCCAGAACCATTTTCTGGAAACAGAAAACATTATCGACAATTCAAGACTGCTTGCCAACTTTTATTCGACTTAAACCGAGAACATATTGCACAGAGAGAGTGAAAGTACTCACTGTGATTTCTTTCCTCAGGGGTGAACCCCGAGTGTGGGCTGACGCCACATTTGAAACTAATCAATCCATTCTAGGCTCACTTGACGCCTTCTTCACCCAAATGGATGAGCTATATCTTGATTCTGATGCTCAATTATCAGCTGAGACTTCCATGCACAATCTCAGACAAGGAAAACGTGTAGTGGAAGATTATATTACCGAATTTAAGCAATATGCCCGTGATTCCCAATGGAATCCCATTGCTCTACGTAATCAGTTTAGACTTGGGCTAGCCGATAACATAAAAGACGAGCTGGCTCGTGTTGATCTACCCAAAACACTAGAATCTTTAATGTCTTTAGTCATTCAGATTGACAGAAGACTAAGAGAGAGAAGATCTGAGAGAGGTCACTCTGATTATGTTTCCAAACCGATACATGCTCCATCATCTTCCAATACTCTCCCGAGAACAGTTCCAGAGCCTATGGAGGTAGGCTTAGCAAGAGCTCCTTTGACACTTCAAGAGAGGACACGCCGGAGATTGAACATGCTTTGCATGTGCTGTGCAAACTCTTCACATACCATCACGGACTGTCCACTTCTCCAAAAGTCCAAGAAAAGTAAGTTCTATTCTTTAACGGCACTACCAACACATACAGTATCTCACACTTACTGTAAAATTTCTATGTCTTTACAGTGGGACCTTCGAACTCTCCAAACTGAAGCCATCGTTGACACTGGCACCTATGGAAATTTCATTGATATAACCACTGTAAAAGTTAATAAAATACCCTGTGTGATTAAGCATTCCCCTGTTGCCATTTGTGTTATTGATGGGACTTCTATAGCAAGTGGTCCAATCCCTCATCAAACCATACCTCTCCTACTGACTACCTTACATGGTCAGTCTGAGTTAATTGAATTTGATGTGTTGCCTTCACCACTCTTTCCTTTAATTTTAGGTGTTTCCTGGTGTAAGAAACATCAACCAGAAATCGATTGGAATTCCTTACAGGTAAATCTCAATTAATCTTACTGTCAACAAAACTGTTATGCTAAACACTCCATGCTCTCACTTCCATCAGATGTACCTTCACTTCCTGAAGTCTATTCCGAGTATGGTGACGTTTTCAGTAAGGTGGAGGCTGAAACTCTGCCACCACATCGTATCTATGATTGTCCTATTGACATCAAACCTGGTTCATCAATTCCTTTTGGACGACTCTACCCTTTATCCACTCCTGAACTTGAACATCTGAAAACCTATCTCGAGGAAAATATTCGAAAAGGGTTTATTCGACCTTTGACTTTTTCAGCAGGAGCTGGAATGTTTTTCGTGAAAAATAAAGACGGGTCTCTTCGTCCCATCATTGATTACAGAGAACTTAACCAACGTACTATAAAGAACCGTTACCCGCTTCCGTTGATCCCAGAACTCATAGAACGTTTACAACACGCAACTATCTTCACTAAGTTAGACCTAAGAGGTGCATACAATCTTGTAAGAATACGTGAGGGAGACGAATGGCTGACAGCTTTTAGGACCAGGTATGGTCTCTTTGAGTACCAGGTCATGCCGTTTGGGCTCTGTAACACCCCAGGTACTTTTCAACACTTTATCAACGATGTTTTCCGAGACCTTCTGGATGTCTGTTTGGTTATTTACATCGACGACATCCTCATCTACTCTGATTCACTGGAAACCCATGTGAAACATGTAAGGCAAGTTCTATCACGCCTAAGAACTCATAAATTGTATGCCAAACTGGAAAAATGTCAATTTCACACAAATTCAATAACTTTCTTAGGATATAACATCTCGCCTAATGGTATCAGCATGCAGGAGGACAAAGTGCAAACAGTTAGAGATTGGAAGGAACCAAAGTCACAGAAAGAGCTTCAAAGATTCCTTGGCTTTACAAATTATTATCGCAAGTTTGTAAAAGATTTTTCTAAGATTGCGAAACCCTTAACCCAACTAACAAGTACACTAATGAGATTCCAGTGGTCCTAAGAAGCTGCAGAAGCCTTTGATCTTCTAAAGGAAAAGGTTACCTCAGCACCAATTCTCCGTTTCCCTAATTCTGAACATCAATATATTCTTGAAGTAGACGCATCAGATTTCGCGATTTTATCTCAGAAGTCTGGTCTCACAGAACTTATGCATCCCGTCGCCTTTTTCTCAAAAGTCCTTAGTCCTTCTGAAGTTAATTACCCGATAGGTGAAAAAGAACTTCTGGCAATCAAAAAAGCTTTGGAGAATTGGAGACATCTACTAGAGGGAACTAAACTCCCCATTATTATATACACTGATCACCGGAATCTCGCCTTCCTTCAAAACAGCAAGACATGTGCGTTGGTGCCTTTTCTTCACTAGATTCAATTTCCATATTGTCTATAGACCATCTTCTAGGAACGGTAAGGCAGACGCCCTGTCCAGGAAAGATCAACCTCCGGAGTACCGTTCAGAACCCACCACACTAATTCCTGCCGAAAGGTTCATTGGATTAACTTCATACCTAAGTAAATCCATCATGGATTCATATACCACACATAAAGAGTTATCTAATTATGAATTACAACCCAGTTATGATGGATTTTTGCTCCACATGGGAAAAGTGTATGTTCCAGAAAGAATTAGGCCGCTAGTATTGGATCTTCATCATGAATCCCCTCTTGCTGGACATCCAGGAGAAAGAAGAACCTTGGAATCTATCTCACAATCTTATTGGTGGCCTTCCATGTCTAAATCTATCAAAGAACATGTCTCCAGTTGTAAAATTTGTGCAACATCCAAAAGTACCAAATCATCACCAGTAGGCTTTCTTATGTCCCTACCCATTCCTTCTCATCCTTGGTCTCACGTCTCAATGGAATTCATTGTAGATCTTCCTAGATCCTTGGGTATGAACACAATCATGGTCGTAATTGACCTCTTCACTAAAATGGCACACTTTATACCTTTCAATAAGTTACCAACTGCATCAGAGACTGCTAAACTGTTCCTTGATAACATAGTTTGTGTTCATGGGTTCCCCAAAATTTTAACGTTGGATAGGGGAACTCAATTCACTTCTCGTTTTTGGAGATCTTTAACAACCTTACTACAAATTGACCATCGATTCTCCACATCTTTTCATCCACAAACCAACGGACAGGTGGAGAGAGCAAATCAATGGTTGGAACAATATCTTCGTTGTTTCTGTTCATATCAACAGGAAGATTGGATGTCCTATTTGTCGATGGCGGAATTTGCGTTCAATAATTCACAGAACTCATCCACAAAGTGTTCACCTTTCTTTGCCAACTATGGCTATCACCCAACATCTTATCCAACAACTGGAATTTCCGGAACTACATCTTCTGTTTGTCCCACTGCAAACGACTTTGCATCTAACATTCGTAAAAATTTCGAGATGTTGAAAAACAACATTGCTACCGCTCAAGAGAAACAAACGCATTATTACAACCTACGAAGAAGACCAGCTCCATCACACAAGATTGGTGACTATGTTTGGTTTTCAACCAGAAATTTGAAACTCAAGATTCCTAGTAAAAAGTTAGGAGGATTGTTCATTGGACCTTTCCAGATACGACGGATTGTCAATCCAAACGCAGTTACTTTGGAACTACCAACCTATTTCAAAATTCATCCAACCTTCCATATATCTCTGCTTAAACCTTATAAACAGATGAGATCTCGGGATGCCATTCTTCCTCCCGCATCATCCATTCCTTCATCTGATGAGTATGAGGTGGCTTCAATCAAAGACTCCAGAGTCCATAACAGACAACTCCAGTACCTTATTAGCTGGAAGGGTTATCCTTCTGATGACGAATCTTGGGAACCTTCTTCGAATGTTCATGCTCCAGATAAGGTTTCACTCTTCCATCGTCGTCATCCGGATCGTCCTGCTCCTTGACTTTCGTTTTCTCTCTTCGGGGGGGGATGATGTCAGGAATCTACCTGTTGCCTCCCACTGAAGTGTCATACCTATTCCTGCCCTATAAATGTTAGCTACGCCCTGTTCCTAGTGCTTAGTAATATTGTTTCTAGCACTAGAGAAGAAGCAACTCCTGAGCTGTTAACTCTTAGTATATTCTATACTGGACTTCCTTTCATTCCCTCCTACTTCTAAGCCTACCATTTGGATTACAAATATACTGCAGCTCTTGCTGCCGTGATTCCCAGGAGTCATTAGCTCAAAACCGGAACCATATCAATCCTGCATATTCCTCTCATCTAACAAGTTCTTCAACCCAAACTGTTTCTAACAACCTAACCAAGGTTTATTGACAGTGAAACATCCGAAAGATTAAATACCTTAATCGCTTACTTCTTATTCAAACTTAACCGCAGCAACGCTACAAGTTCAGCGTGTGACGTCACCTGTCACTCTCCGCTGCCGATCAGCTACGCCCTCATTCCCCGCTCTGCAGAGCGCAAGGCAACATTGTTTCTCTCTGCTTGTAATTTGTTGCAGGACACAAGTTACGCTGCTTATTGCAGGGCAAGGTAAAGTGGAGCTATAGCTACCGGATTCAGCAGTAAGTGACTGTCTCAAGAAACCACTCGTATATATGAGATTCAAAGTACTGTTTCTCCAATTACTGTCAGTGTGCATTTCTCACATACGCTACTTACCTTTTTTATACACTAACTGTCTGACTTGATTAGAGGATCTGTACTAATACAATTTAGAATTGCTTTGAAAACCATTTACAGCAATTTTACTTATTCCCTCAAATTGTAATTCCATATAAGTTACAATTTATTACTTCCAACGCATCAACTCCACTGAGCAAGTTATCTATTGATTTCTCATTTTCAATAGAAGATTGCTTCATGGTACAAACTACTATTTAGATCTACAGCTGTGATCACAAATTCCTAGGAAACATACAGGAATAATTACAGAAGGGGATATAACCTTACATTGTTGGTCTCTATCTATAGTTTGCATCACTGGAATACAAACACATCTTGTTGGTCTCTATCGCCAGCTTTGCATCACTGGAATACAAACAAAACTTGTTGGACTTTATCGCCAGTTTTGAATCACTGTGTGATGGACTCCGGCTACCCCGACTGGGTAGCTCCGCCAAAGTATCCTTCCTGTACCTGGAACCTGCCGCTATGTAGTGGAGAAAGTGAGTTTAGGAAATCCCACCCAAATAACTAGACAGATTAGCATTCAGGTGAAAACACGAAGTACATCTTTATTGGGAAAACACAAAGTTTTTATACACAATGTCATCAAGATAAGAGCCTTATCAGTCCCCTAAGCTACCACCCTTCCCATCCTTCCTTTTCCTCCAGACAGTCTGGCGCCTTCCATAGAGTCCATTGTCCCATAGTATCCAGTGGTATAGTGATGGTGGTTCCGGGGTGATCCTGGGGGAGCGGTGGCATTTCCAGGGTGTCGTTGGAAAGCTCTCAGTCCCCAGCTGCTACAGTCCAAAAAGCGGATCATGTCCGACAGACATCGCTGAATGCGGAAAACAATATGCTCTCCGCATTCAGCATTGCATCAGCAGCTCTTGTGAACTGCTGGTGCCACGCCAATCGGCCGCTAGCAGGGGTTGTCAATCAACCCAATCGTATTCGATTGGGTTGATTTCATGCAATGTCTGCCCGTTTCCTCAAAGCAGGTGGACAGGTTATGGAGCAGCTGCTTCATAACTGGTGTTTCTTTCAAGTCTGAAGACTTGCCAGAAACACGGGCCTTCAAGCTCCATACGGAGCTTGATAAATAGGCCCCAATTTGTTGGTCTCTATCGCCGGTTTTGCATCGCTGGATAAACAAACACAACTTGTTGGTCTCTATTACCAGTTTTGCATCACTGGAATACAAACACAACTTGATGGTCTCTATCACCAGTTTTGCATCACTAGATAAACAAACACAACTTGTTGGTCTCTATCGCCAGTTTTGCATCAATGGAATACAAACAAAACTTGTTGGTCTCTATCACCAGTTTTGCATCACTGGAATACAAACACAACTTGATGGTCTCTATCACCAGTTTTGCATCACTGGAATACAAACACAAAATGTTGGTTTCTATCACCAGTTTTGCATCACTAGAATACTAACACAACTTGTTGGTCTTTATCGCCGGTTTTGCATCACTGGAATACAAACACAACTTGTTGGTCTCTATCACCAGTTTTGCATCACTGGATAAACAAACACAACTTGTTGGTCTCTATTGCCGGTTTTGCATCACTGGATAAACAAACACAACTTGTTGGTCTCTATCGCTGGTTTTGCATCACTGGATAAACAAACACAACTTGTTGGTCTCTATCGCCAGCTTTGCATCACTGGAATACAAACACAACTTGTTGGACTCTATCACCAGATTTACATCACTGTGTGATGGACTCCGGCTACCCCGACTGGGTAGCTCCGCCAAAGGATCCTTCCTGTACCTGGAACCTGCCGCTATGTAGTGGAGAAAGTGAGTTTAGGCAATCCACCCAAATAACTAGACAGATTAGCATTCAGGTGAAAACCCGAAGTACATCTTTATTGGGAAAACACAAACGCCTAGATTACGAGTCTTGTGTTAGCCTTAAAAAGCAGCATTGAGAGGTCCCAAAGCTACTTTTTAGTGCTCGCTGGTATTATGAGTCTGGCAGGTACAGGTGTACTGCTCACTTTTTTTCTGCGACTCGAGCATACTGCAAATCCCCTTAGGTCAATTGCGTATCCTATCTTTTCAATGGGATTTTCCTAACGCCGATATATGTAGTGGAGAAAGTGAGTTTAGGCAATCCCACCCAAATAACTAGACAGATTAGCATTCAGGTGAAAGCACGAGTACATCTTTATTGGGAAAACACAAAGTTTTTATACACAATCTCATTAAGCCTTATCAGTCCCCCTAATCTACCACCCTTCCCATCCTTCCCTCCCCTCCAGACAGGCTGGCGCCTTCCATAGAGTCCATTGTCCCATAGTATCCAGTGGTATAGTGATGGTGGTTCCGGGGTGATCCCGGGGGAGCGGTGGCATTTCCAGGGTGTCATTGGAAAGCTCTCAGTCCCCAGCTGCCACAGTCCAAAAAGTGGATCATGTCCGACAGACATCGCTGAATGCGGAGAACAATACGCTCTCCGCATTCAGCATTGCATCAGCAGCTCTTGTGAACTGCTGGTGCAACGCCGCCCCGGCAGATTCGTGGCCAATCGGCTGCTAGCAGGGGTTGTCAATCGACCCATTTGTATTCGATTGGGTTGATTTCACGCAATTTCTGTCAGTTTCCTCAAAGCAGGCGGACAGGTTATGGAGCAGCGGTCTTTAGACAGCTGCTTCATAACTGGTGTTTCTTTCAAGTCTGAAGACTCACCAGAAACGCGGGCCTTCAAGCTCCATATGGAGCTTGATAAATAGGCCCCAATTTGGTGATCTCTATCGCCGATTTTGCATCGCTGGATAAACAAACACAACTTGTTGGTCTCTATTATCAATTTTTCATCACTGGAATACTAACACAACTTGTTGGTCTCTATCACTAGTTTTGCATCACTGGAATACAAACACAACTTGATGGTCTCTATCACCAGTTTTGCATCACTAGATAAACAAACACAACTTGTTGGTCTCTATCACCAGTTTTGCATCACTGGAATACAAACACAACTTGTTGGTCTCTATCACCAGTTTTGCATCACTGGAATAAAAACACAACTTGTTGGTCTTTATCACTGGTTTTGCATCACTGGAATACAAACACAACTTGTTGGTCTCTATCACCAGTTTTGCATCACTGGATAAACAAACACAACTTGTTGGTCTCTATCGCCGGTTTTGCATCACTGGATAAACAAACACAACTTGTTGGTCTCTATCGCCGGTTTTGCATCACTGGATAAACAAGCACAACTTGTTGGTCTCTATCGCCAGCTTTGCATCACTGGAATACAAACACAACTTGTTGGACTCTATCGCCAGTTTTGCATCACTGTGTGACGGACTCCGGCTACCCCGACTGGGTAGCTCTGCCAAAGGATCCTTCCTGTACCTGGAACCTGCCGTTATGTAGTGGAGAAAGTGAGTTTAGGAAATCCCAACCAAATAACTAGACAGATTAGCATTCAGGTGAAAACACGAAGTACATCTTTATTGGGAAAACACAAACGCCTAGATTACGAGTCTTGCGTTAGCTTTAAAAAGCAGCGTTGAGAGGTCCCAAAGCTACTTTTTTAACGCTCGCTGGTATTATGATTCTGGCAGGTACAGGTGTACCGCTCACTTTTTTTCCGCGACTCGAGCATACTGCAAATCCCCTTAGGTCAATTGCATATCCTATCTTTTTAATGGGATTTGCCTAACGCTGGTATTACGAGTCTTGGAAGAAGTGAGCGGTAGACCCTCTCCTGTCAAGACTCCTACCGCATTTGAAAGTCAGTAGTTAAGAGTTTCATGGGCTAACGCCGGAACATAGAGCTCTTAACTAAAGTGCTAAAAGTACACTAACACTCATAAACTACCTATTAACCCCTAAACCGAGGCCCCCCCACATTGCAAACACTAAACTAAAAATTTTAACCCCTAATCTGCCGACCAGACATCGCCGCCACCTACATTATATTTATTAACCCCTAATCTGCCCCCCCAATGTCGCCGCCACCTACCTACAATTATTAACCCCTAATCTGCCAACCGGACATCGCCGCCACCTTAATAAATGTATTAACCACTAAACTGCCGCTCTCCCGCCTCGCAAACACTAGTTAAATTTTATTAACCCCCTAATCTGCCGTCCCTAACATCGCCGACACCTACCTACATTTATTAACCCCTAATCAGCCGACCTCAACGTCGCTGCTACTATATTAAATGTATTAACCCCTAAACTTAAGTCTAACCCTAACCTTAACCCCCTAACTTAAATATAATTTAAATAAATATAAATAAAATTACTATAATTAACTACATTATTCCTATTTAAAACTAAATATTTACCTATAAAATAAACCCTAAGCTAGCTACAATATAACTAATAGTTACATTATTGAAGGAATATATTAAACTATAGCTATTTTAGGATTTATTTTTATTTTACACGCAACTTTGTATTAATTTTAACTAGGTAAATAGTTATTAAATAGTTATTAACTATTTAATAGCTACCTAGTTAAAATAAAGACAAATTTACCTGTAAAATAAATCCTAACCTAAGTTACAATTACACCTAACAGTGCACTATAATTAAATTAATTACCTAAATTAAATACAATTAAATACAATTTAAATCAATTATCTAATGTACAAAAAAACCCACTAACTTACAGAAAATAATAAAATAGTTTAAAAAATTCAACTAATTACACCTAATTTAATCCCCCTAATAAAATAAAAAAGCCCCCCAAAATAATAAAAATCCCTACCCTATACTAAATTACAAATAGCCCTTAAAAGGGCATTTTGCGGGGCATTGCCCTAAAGTAATCAGCTCTTTTACCTGTAAAACAAAATACAATACCCCCCAACATTAAAACCCACCACCAACACACCCAACCCTACTCTAAAACCCACCCAATCCCCCCTTAATAAAACCTAACACTAACCCCTTGAAGATCACCCTACCTTGAGACGTCTTCAGCCAGCCAGGCCGAAGTCCTCCACGAAGCCGGGCAGAAGTGGTCCTCCAGATGGGCAGAAGTCGTCATCGAAGCCGGGCAGAAGAGGTCCTCCAGATGGCCAGAAGTCTTCATCCAGGCGGCATCTTCTATCTTCATCCATCCGGAGTGGAGCTGGTCCATCTTCAAGACATCCAACATGGAGCATCCTCTTCCAATGAAGTCCAATTGAAGAATGAAGGTTCCTTTAAATAACGTCATCCAAGATGGCGTCCATTGAATTCCGATTGGCTGATAGAATTCTATCAGCCAATCGGAATTAAGGTAGAAAAAAATCATATTGGTTGATGCAATCAGCCAATAGGATTGAGCTCGCATTCTACTGGCTGATCCAATCAGCCAATAGAATGCGAGCTCAATGCTATTGGCTGATTGGATCAGCCAATAGGATTGAACTTCAATCCTATTGGCTGATTGCATCAGCCAATAGGATTTTTTGTACCTTAATTCCGATTGGCTGATAGAATTCTATCAGCCAATCGGAATTCAATGGATGCCATCTTGGATGACATCATTTAAAGGAACCTACATTCTTCAGATGGACTTCGTTGGAAGAGGATGCTCCACGTCGGATGTCTTGAAGATGGACCCGCTCCGCTCCTCATGGATGAAGATAGAAGATGCCATCTGGATGAAGACATCTGGCAATCTGGAGGACCTCTTCTGCCCAGCTTTGATGAAGACTTCTGCCTGGCTTCATGGAGGACTTCGGCCCGGCTGGGTGAAGAGTGACGTCTCAAGGTAGGGGGATCTTCAGGGGGTTAGTGTAGGATTTTATTAAGGAGGGATTGGGTTTGTTTTAGAGTAGGGTTGGGTTTGTGGGTGGTGGGTTTTAATGTTGGGGGGTATTGTATTTGTTTTTTACAGGTAAAAGAGCTGATTACTTTGGGGCAATGCCCTGCAAAAAGCCCATTTAAGGGCTATTTGTAATTTAGTATAGGGTAGGGATTTTTATTATTTTGGTGGGATTTTTATTTTATTAGGGGGATTAGATTAGGTGTAATTAGCTTTAAAAATTGTAATTATTTTATTATCTTCTGTAATTTAGTGTTTGTTTGTTTTTGTACTTTAGTTTATTTTATTTATTTTTATTTAATTGTAATTAATTTAATTCAATTTAGATAATTAATTTATTTATAGTGTAGTGTTAGGTGTAATTGTAACTTAGCTAAGGTTTTATTTTACCGGTACTTTTGTATTTATTTTAGCTAGGTATTTATTAAATAGTTAATAACTATTTACTCGCTTTTCTACCTAGTTAAAATTAAATACAAATTTGCCTGTAAAATAAAAATAAAACCTAAGATAGATACAATGTAACTATTAGTTATATTGTAGCTATCTTAGGGTTTATTTTATAGGTAAGTGTTTAGTTTTAAAAAGGAATAATTTAGTTAATTGTAGTAATTTTATTTAGATGTATTTAAATTATATTTAAGTTATTGGGTGTTAGGGTTATGGTTAGACTTAGGTTTATGGGTTAATAACTTTATTATAGTGGCGGCGACGTTGGGGGGCGGCAGATTAGGGGTTAATAAGTGTAGTTAGGTTGTGGCGACGTTGGGGGCAGCAGATTAGGGGTTAATAAATATAATGTAGGTGGCAGCGATGTTGGGGGCAGCAGATTAGGGGTTCATTAGTATAATGTAGGTGGCGGCGGTGTTAGACTTAGGTTTAGGGGTTAATAACTTTAATATAGTGGCGGCGACGTTGGGGGCGGCAGATTAGGGGTTAATAAGTGTAGTTAGGTTGCGGCAACGTTGGGGGCGGCAGATTAGAGGTTAATAATACAGGGAGTGCAGAATTATTAGGCAAGTTGTATTTTTGAGGATTAATTTTATTATTGAACAACAACCATGTTTTCAATGAACCCAAAAAACTCATTAATATCAAAGCTGAATAGTTTTGGAAGTAGTTTTTAGTTTGTTTTTAGTTATAGTTATTTTAGGGGGATATCTGTGTGTGCAGGTGACTATTACTGTGCATAATTATTAGGCAACTTAACAAAAAACAAATATATACCCATTTCAATTATTTATTTTTACCAGTGAAACCAATATAACAGCTCAACATTCACAAATATACATTTCTGACATTCAAAAACAAAACAAAAACAAATCAGTGACCAATATAGCCACCTTTCTTTGCAAGGACACTCAAAAGCCTGCCATCCATGGATTCTGTCAGTGTTTTGATCTGTTCACCATCAACATTGCGTGCAGCAGCAACCACAGCCTCCCAGACACTGTTCAGAGAGGTGTACTGTTTTCCCTCCTTGTAAATCTCACATTTGATGATGGACCACAGGTTCTCAATGGGGTTCAGATGAGGTGAACAAGGAGGCCATGTCATTAGATTTTCTTCTTTTATACCCTTTCTTGCCAACCACGCTGTGGAGTACTTGGACGCGTGTGATGGAGCATTGTCCTGCATGAAAATCATGTTTTTCTTGAAGGATGCAGGCTTCTTCCTGTACCACTGCTTGAAGAAGGTGTCTTCCAGAAACTGGCAGTAGGACTGGGAGTTGAGCTTGACTCCATCCTCAACCCGAAAAGGCCCCACAAGCTCATCTTTGATGATACCAGCCCAAACCAGTACTCCACCTCCACCTTGCTGGCGGGAGTCGGACTGGAGCTCTCTGCCCTTTACCAATCCAGCCACGGGCCCATCCATCTGGCCCATCAAGACTCACTCTCATTTCATCAGTCCATAAAACCTTAGAAAAATCAGTCTTGAGATATTTCTTGGCCCAGTCTTGACGTTTGAGCTTGTGTGTCTTGTTGAGTGGTGGTCGTCTTTCAGCCTTTCTTACCTTGGCCATGTCTCTGAGTATTGCACACCTTGTGCTTTTGGGCACTCCAGTGATGTTGCAGCTCTGAAATATGGCCAAACTGGTGGCAAGTGGCATCTTGGCAGCTGCACGCTTGACTTTTCTCAGTTCATGGGCAGTTATTTTGCGCCTTGGTTTTTCCACACGCTTCTTGCGACCCTGTTGACTATTTTGAATGAAACGCTTGATTGTTCGATGATCACGCTTCAGAAGCTTTGCAATTTTAAGAGTGCTGCATCCCTCTGCAAGATATCTCACTATTTTTGACTTTTCTGAGCCTGTCAAGTCCTTCTTTTGACCCATTTTGCCAAAGGAAAGGAAGTTGCCTAATAATTATGCACACCTGATATAAGGTGTTGATGTCATTAGACCACACCCCTTCTCATTACAGCGATGCACATCACCTAATATGCTTAATTGGTAGTAGGCTTTCGAGCCTATACAGCTTGGAGTAAGATAACATGCATAAAGAGGATGATGTGGTCAAAATACTCTTTTGCCTAATAATTCTGCACACAGTGTATAATGCAGGTGTCAGCGATGTCGGGGGCGGCAGATTAGGGGTTAATAAGTGTAAGATTAGGGGTGTTTAGACTCGGGGTTTATGTTAGGGTGTTAGGTGTAGACATAAAAAGTATTTCCCAATAGGAGGTGTTAATTTTTTTTTCAGCCGAATCTGCCCCATTGATCCCTATGGGGAAATCATGCACAAGCACGTTTAGCCAGCTCACCGCTACCGTAAGCAGTGATGGTATTGAGGTGAGATGTGGAGCTAAATTTTGCTCTCCGCTCACTTTTCTGTGGCTAACGCCGGTTTTATAAAAACCTGTAATACCACGTTGTTTATAGGTGAGCGGTGAGCATAAACTGAGCGTTAGCACCGCAAGCCTTACCGACAAAAACTCGTAATCTAGCCGAAAGTTTTTATACACAATCTCATCAAGATAACAGCCTTATCAGTCCCCCTAATCTCCCACCCTTCCCATCCTTCCCGTCCCTCCAGACAGGCTGGCACCTTCCATAGAGTCCATTGTCCCATAGTGTCCAGTGGTATTGTGATGGTGGTTCCGGGGTGATCCCGGGGGAGCGGTGGCATTTCCAGGGTGTCATTGGAAAGCTCTCGGTCCCCAGCTGCTACAGTCCAAAAAGTGGATCATGTCCGACAGACATCGCTGAATGCGGAGAACAATACGCTCTCCACATTCAGCATTGCATCAGCAGCTCTTGTGAACTGCTGGTGCAACGCCGCTCCTGGCAGATTCGTGGCCAATCGGCCGATAGCAGGGATTATCAATCAACCCAATCGTATTCGATTGGGTTGATTTCGCGCAATGTCCGTCCGTCTCCTCAAAGCAGGCGGACAGGTTATGGAGCAGCGGCCTTTAGACAGCTGCTTCATAACTGGTGTTTCTTTCGAGTCTGAAGACTCACCAGAAACACGGGCCTTCAAGCTCCATACGGAGCTTGATAAATAGGCCCCAATTTGTTGGTCTCTATTACCAGTTTTGCATCACTGGAATACAAACACAACTTGTTGGTCTCTATCACTTGTTTTGCATCACTGGAATACAAACACAACTTGTTGGTCTCTATTACAAGTTTTGCATCACTGGATAAACAAACACAACTTGTTGGTCTCTATCACCGGTTTTGCATCACTGGAATACAAACACAACTTGTTGATCTCTATCACCAGTTTTGCATCACTGTAATACAAACACAAAATGTTGGTCTCTATCACCAGTTTTGCATCACTGGAATACAAACACAACTTGTTGGTCTCTATCACTGGTTTTGCATCACTGGAATACAAACACAACTTGTTGGTCTCTATCGCCAGTTTTGCATCACTGGAATACAAACACAAAATGTTGGTCTCTATCACCAGTTTTGCATCACTGGATAAACAAACACAACTTGTTGGTCTCTATCGCCGGTTTTGCATCACTGGATAAACAAACACAACTTGTTGGTCTCTATCGCCGGTTTTGCATCACTGGATAAACAAACACAACTTGTTGGTCTTTATCACCAGCTTTGCATCACTGGAATACAAACACAAATTGTTGGTCTCCATCGCCAGTTTTGCATCACTGTGTGACGGACTCTGGCTACCCCAACTGGGTAGCTCTGTCAAAGGATCCTTCCTGTACCTGTAACCTGCCGCTATGTAGTGGAGAAAGTGATTTTAGGCAATCCCACCCAAATAACTAGACAGATTAGCATTCAGGTGAAAACACAAAGTACATCTTTATTGGGAAAACACATCGTTTTTATACAGAATCTCATCAAGATAAGATCCTTATCAGTCCCCCTAATCTCCCGCCCATCCCACCCCTCCAGACAGGCTGGCTCCTTACATAGAGTCCATTATCCCATAGTGTCCATTGGTATAGTGATGGTGGTTCCAGGGTGATCCCAGTGGAGCAGCGCCACTTCCAGTGTGTAGTTGGAAAGCCCTCAGTCCCCAGCTGCTACAGTCCAAAAAGCGACATTATCCATGGCTGGGGGCCGGAGTTATTGGTGATTAAACATACACCGGGAAGGCCAATGGGGAGTGGGGGATTGTAGAGGGGGGCCTGGAACCCCCAGTTCCCAAGGTTGCTCCCTTCCGGCAATCACTCCACCTCTTGCCCTCCCCAAGGGGTACCAATTCCCAAAAGAGCGGAGCTCTGGGACAAGGGGCCGCTAGAGCGACCTGGGGTAAAGGACACCGTGAATGTGGGATGATGTGGCCGGCCGGCAGTTCCAGGGGCCCGGCCAGCCGGAGAGGGAATAGGCGTCAGGGACCAGCTCTTTTATGATGATGTGTAAACCATAAAATTAAGCAAATCAAAGGTATGGGAGATGGTGGTTGCTCTAGAAAACCCAAAGCCACTGAGAAACAAAAGGGGGCTAGGTAGTATGGGTGGTGGTTTAACCCTTGCAGCCTGGTATCCGTGACACACTGGAATACAAACACAACTTGTTGGTCTCTATCTGCAGTTTTGCATTACTGGAATACAAACACAACTTGTTGGTCCCTATCACCAGTTTTGAATCACTGGCTAAACAAACACAACTTGTTGGTCTCTATCGCCAGATTTGCATCACTAGATAAACAAATACAACTTGTTGGTCTCTTTTCATCAGTTTTGCTCTGGGATACCAGACAGAAACAGGTTGTTTCTCTAACTAAGCTTTTTTTTTAAGAATTTACCAAGTATAAATATACGAAGACATGCTGATGAACAATTAAAACATGTATTTGAAGGAATAGGTTTTAAATATTCATAGAGCAAGATTGCAACCAAGCTCTCAGACAGCAAATAAACAATTTAATCCTAAACAAACTTTTTGTATTGTTTGTTAACCCCTTCGTGGCGGTTCTATGGTGTTCACATGGGAATGAAGTTCCGATGTAAATACTTTTAGTAAAATGAAATCACGCGATTGTCGATGCGATAGTGTGATTGCAAGGCTGGGATTGGACCATGGGGGACTGTCTTTGCTGCTAAGGACAGCCACAGTCCTTGCATACGTCAAAAGGGGAAGCCCCAGAATGCTGTATATGGTAGGACGTTCCATGCTGTCCTAATGAGGTTAAATCCCAGCGCTGTTAGGGCAGCATAGAACAACCCAATGGTGTAAAGGGGTTAAAGTGGTTAAAGACGTTTGTGAAATGTATGTAACATGCCCTTGTATAACTTGTCATTGTAACTCTAGTATTGTGAATGTAATGTACCTCAATATACTGCTGTGTAAAATGTTGGCGCTTTATAAATAAATGTTAATAATAATAATAAACATAAAGGCCAAAGGAAAACACAAAGAAAAGTAAAATCAATCGGCCAGATTATGAGCTTTGCATTATGAGTGGTGTGGTGTTAACTTGCACATTATTGTCACCACTCACTTTCCTACAGCGTTGGTATTACAGGTTTTTCTAAACCCGGCGTTAAAAGGCAAGAAGTGAGCGTAGAACAAAATTGTGCTCCATACCGCACTCCAATACCAGTGGTGAGCTGGTTGTACATGCTTGTGAACGATTTCCCCATAGACATCAAAGGCGAGAGCCGGCTGAGAAAAAGTCTAACACCTGCAATAAAGCAGCTTAAAGCTCCGTAACGCAGCCCCATTGATTCCTATGGGGAAACACATTTTATTTATACACCTAACACCCTAACATGAACCCCGAGTCTAAACACTCCTAATCTTACACTTATTAACCCCTAATCTGCCGCCCCCGACATCACCGACACCTGCATTATACTTATTAAGTGCTAATCTTCCGCTCCAGATATCGCATCAGCCAATAGGATTTTTTCAACCTTAATTCCGATTGGCTGATAGAATTCTATCAGCCAATCGGAATCTAAGGGACGCAATTTTGGATGACGTCACTTAAAGATACCTTCATTCCAGAAGAAGACGACGATTGAAGAGAATGCTCCACGCCGGATGTCTTGAAGATGGAGCTGCTCTGCGTCGGAAGGATGCAGATAGAAGATGCCACCTGGGTGAAGACTTCTGCCCGTCTGGAGGACCTCTTCTGCCGGCTTTATTGAGGACATCTTGCCGCTTGAAGACTTCTCCCAGTAAGTGGATCTTCAGGGGTTAGTGTTAGGATTTTTTAAGGGTGTATTGGGTTAGGGCTTTGGACCGCAATAGAGCAAAATGCCCTTTTAAGGGCAATGCTCATCCAAATGCCCTTTTCAGGGCAATGGGGAGCCTAGGCCTTTTTAGTTAGGGTTTTATTTGGGGGGTTGGTTGTGTGGGTGGTGGGTTTTACTGTTGGGGGTTTGTTTGTATTTTTTTTTACAGGTAAAAGAGCTGATTTCTTTGGGGCAATTCCCCGCTAAAGGCCCTTTTAAGGGCTATTGTTAGTTTAGTTTAGGCTAGGGTTTTTTTATTTTCTGTGGGCTTTTTTTATTTTGATAGGGCTATTAGATTAGGTGTAATTAGTTTAAAGATCTTGTAATTTGTTTTTTATTTTCTGTAATTTGGTGTTTGTTTTTTGTAATTTAGCAAATTTTTTTGATTTTAGTTAATTGTATTTTATTTAGGGAATTTATATAATTGTAGGGTTAGGTTAGGTGTTAGTCTAAGACAGGTTAGGTTTTAATTTGTATTTATTTTAGCTAGGTAGTTATTAAATAGTTAATAACTATTTAGTAACTATTCTACCTAGTTAAAATAAATACAAACTTGCCTGTAAAATAAAAATAAACCCTAAGCTAGCTAAAATATAACTATTAGTTATATTGTAGCTATCTTACGGTTTATTTTATAGGTAAGTATTTAGTTTTAAATAGGAATTATTTAGGTAATGATAGTAGGTTATATTTAGATTTATTTTAATTATATTTAAGTTAGGGGGTGTTAGGGTTAGGGTTAGACTTAGATTTAGGAGTTAATAAATTTAATATAGTGGCGGCAACGTTGGGGGCGGCAGATTAGGGGTTTATAAATGTAGGTAGGTGGCGGCGATGTTAGGGACAGCAGATTAGGGGTTAATAATATTTAACTAATGTTTACGAGGCAGGAGTGTGGTGGTTTAGGGGTTAATATGTTTATTATAGTGGCAGCGATGTCCGGAGCGGCAGATTAGGGGTTAATAAGTGTAGGTAGGTTGCGGCAACATTTAGTGTTTGCGATGTGGGAGGGCCTCGGTTTAGGGGTTAATAGGTAGTTTATGGGTGTTATTGTACTTTAGTTATGAGTTTTATGCTACAGCGTTGAAGTGTAAAACTCATAACTACTGACTTTAGAATGCGGTACGGATCTTGACGGGATAGGGTGTACCGCTCACTTTTTGGCCTCCCAGGACAAGCTCGTAATACCGGCGCTATGGAACTCCCATAGAAATTTTGAAAAGGCTCCTTTGCATTGAAGATCCAGTGTATGGCGGTGACCGTATGAAGAGGACGCTCCGCAACAGATGTCTTCAAGGATGGACCCTCGCCGCCGGGATGAAAATAGAAGACGCTGCCTAGATGAAGACTTCTCGCCGCCTGGATGAGGATGGATGTCCGGACTTCAGAAACTGTGAGAGGATCTTCGGGGTTTAGTGTTAGGTTGGTTTTTTTACATCTTTTTGGGTATTTTTTATTTTTTTAGATTAGGGTTTGGGCTTTAGATAAAAGAGCTGAATGCCCTTTTCAGGGCAATGTAAAAGAGCTGAAAGCCCTTTTAAGGGCAATGCCCATACAAATGCCCTTTTCAGGGCAATGGGTAGCTTAGGTTTTTGTTAGAGTTAGGTTTTTTATTTTGGGGGTTGGTTGGGTGGTGGGTTTTACTGTTGGGGGGTCTTTGTATTTCCAGGTAAAAGATTAGGTGTAATTGTTTTTATTTTTGATAATTTTGTTTGCTATTTTTTTCGTAATTTAGTGTTTGTTATTTTTCGTAATTTAGTATTTTTTATTTTTTGTAATTTTAGACTTACATTTTTTTAGTAGTGTTAGTTTTTTTAATGTGAAATTTAGTTTTTAATTGGTAGTTATTTTAATCTCAGTATAATAGTTAGGTTAATTTATAATTTAAATTTAGGCTTTTTAATTTCACAATTAAGATTTTATTTATTTTAAGATAGGGATATTGTAATTTTAATATAAAGTTGGGGGGTTGTTAGGTTTAGGGGTTAATAGTTTAATTTAGTTTTTTGCGATGTGGGGGCTGGCGATTTAGGGGTTAATAGGTTTATTTAGTGGCGGTGATGTGGGAGGCCAGAGATTTAGGGGTTAATACATTTATTATAGTGACGGCATTGTCGGGGAGCGGCGGAATAGGGGTTAATAACTTTTATTAAAGGTGGCGATGTCGGGAGAGGCAGATTAGGGGTTAATAACTTTATTTTGGTGTCGGCAACGTTGGGGTTGGCAGATTAGGGGTGTTTAGACTTGGGGTTTATGTTAGGGTGTTAGGTTTAAACTTAACTTTATCCCCATAGACATCAATGGGGTTGCATTACGGCGATCTCCATTCCGCACTTCAGGTGTTAGGCTTTTTCTAACACTCTCTCCTCATTGATGTCTATTGGGGAAAGCGTACACGAGCATGTTAAAGCAGCCCTTGGATTTTGTGCGGTATGGAGCTTATCGCCACCATATTGCACGCACAAGGAGGCTTTTTTAGAAACTTGTAATGGCAGCGCTATGGGGGATGAAATAGCGCAACTTTTGTTGCATTCGTTTCGCACCCTCTATAGCGCAAAACTCTAATCTAGGCGATAGTGATTTAAACCTTTATGGCAATTCTACATAGGTTATTAATTGTATCCCTTTAATAACAATATAACCAAAAGCAGTGATTTCTGCAGTTAATGGTACTTACTATTAGACAAGAATTGAACAAGATTTAGGGAAGATTTGAGGCAAGCAGCTAAATATTTTCATTCAAAAAATCTTTGGCACTTAGCATTCTGCTATGTTTTCAGGACTTCTTTTCCTTTTAACAGTCATGTCTATTCCACAAGCATGCTCACATGCTCATACCTTACCCTTCTCCACACGCAGTTTTTATAGACCCCTCTCTCCTTTCGTCTCCATACCTTAGCTCTCATGAACTAATTTCTATTTTAAAATCTATATCAACAAACTGCACCACCTCCCAGAAATACCCCCACTGCTATAAATCTCATTCTCACCTACTCTTACTTTCCATCTTGATGCTATTAGCATCAGACGACATCTCTCCAAATCCTGGGCCCACCCTCATTCCCACCATTACTCAATAACGCACTCCTTATAGAAACTTTAATAAAAGCAACACACATAACCTCATTTCCATCCAATGCATCCCACAGGCACACACTCCTTTAACCTGCGCACTATGGAACTCTTGCTCTGTCTGCAACAAACTTACAGCCATTCATGACCTGTTTATATCAAATGCTTTCACCCTTTTAGCAATTACAGAAACCTGGTTATCTCCTTCTGACACTGTTTTCATTGCTGCTCTCACACATGGTGGCCTTCACTTTAGCCATACCCCTAGGCCAGGTGAGAAACGTGGTGGCAGTGTTGGCATCCTGCTCTCCCCCTCCTGCACTTATCAATACCTACCTCCAATCCCATCGCTCTCCTTCTCCTCCTTTGAAGTCCACTGTGTTTGCCTGTTCTCCCCTCTCTCCGTCAAAGTGGCAGTCATCTATCACCCTCCTGGACCAACCTCCCAATTCTTTGACAACTTCGCCGCCTGGTTTCCTCACTTTCTCTCTTCAAATATACCAACCCTAATTCTTGGAGACAGCCCCTGCTGCCTGTAAACTTCTTTCACTCACATCCTCCTTCGGTCTCTCACAATCCACCTTACTCCCGACTCACCGTGATGGACACTCCATCGACCTGGTATTTCCTACCTCTGCTCTATATCTGACACAACCTGTCGCCCTTTTCCCATTTCAGACCATCACCTGGTCACCTATAATATTAATGCAAAAGCTAAACCCACTTCTCCATCCCGCCCCCGCACCTGCAGAAATACACATGCTGTGGACCCACTCCAATTTTCAAAAATCATTCAAAATCTCCTCCCTTACACTTCCACTATAACCTGCCCTGATTTCGCTACAGCCCACTATAACAAAACTCTCTCCTCTGCACTAGACACACTTGCTCCTCCCCAGCTGCGCAAAACACCACGCAGTCAGTTACAGCCCTGGCATGCTCAGCAAACACGCTATTTGCAAAAATGCTCTCATACTGCTGAGCGTGTCTGGAGGAAAACTCACTCTGAACCTGATTTCATACACTATAAGTTTATTCTTCGTTCATACACTTCTGCCCTTAACTTAGCCAAGCAAACCTACCACTCTTCTCTCATATCTACTCTTTCCTCAAACCCTAAATGACTCTTTTCCACCTTTAACTCTCTCCTCTACCCACCTGCTCCACCACCCCCGTCTGTCTTTAGTGCTCAAGCCCTGGCAGACTACTTTTTAAACAAAACACGTATTATCCAAAGCAACATCCCAACACCAACCTGCAATATTCCAATGACAGGCCCAATTACTCGCTCTGCTACCCTCTCTATCTTCCATCCAGCCACTGAGAATGAAGTTTCTTCCTTACTATCTTCCTCATGCCTCACTACCTGCCCACTCGACCCTATCCCTTCCCATCTAATACCCTCCCTATCTTCCACCCTCACTCCTGCTCTTACTCACATCTTCAACCTATTTCTCTCTACCGGCTCATTCCCATCTTCTTTCAAACACGCAAAAGTCACTCCCATACTCAAAAAACCCTCCCTCAACCCTAATTCTCCTGAAAGCTACCGCCCCATATCACTTCTTCCACTAACATCAAAACTCCTTGAAAAACTAGTTTACAATCGCCTAACCAACTTCCTGTCCGCCAACTCCTTGCTTGACCCACTGCAATCCGGATTCCGCCCAAAACACTCAACTGAGACTGCCCTTACCAAGGTTACAAACGATCTTCTCTCTGCAAAAAATATTGGCCACTACTCTATACTCATCTTACTCGACCTCTCAGCTGCCTTCGACACAGTTGACCACCCCTCCTCCTACAGGCCTCTGTGACACTACTTTTTCCTGGATTCACTCCTATCTTTCTCACAGGTCTTTTTCTGTGTCATTTGCTGGCGACTCCTCCTCTCCTATGCCTCTGTCTGTTGGAGTATCTCAAGGATCTGTTCAGGGTCCTCTACTCTTCTCCATCTATAATTCTTCACTGGGTAAACTTATCAACAGTTATGGCTTCAAATATCACCTCTATGCTGTATTTCTTCCTGGATGGATATTCTCTATCCCTGTTGACGGCATCACCATTTCCCCATCGCCCCAAGTCCGCTGCCTCGGAGTTACACATGACTCAAATCTATCCTTCGTCCCCCATATCCAATCACTTTCTACATCCTGCCACAACCATCTACGCAATATTTCCAAAATTCGCCCTTTTCTGAGCGCTGACACCACAAAACAAATAATCCACTCCCTTGTTATCTCCCGACTTGACTACTGCAATAACCTACTCGCTGGCCTTCCTCTTTCCCGCCTCTTCCCCCTTCAATCCATACTAAATGCCTCTGCCAGGATGATCCACCTTTCCCGTCGATCTGTATCTGCTGCACCTCTCTGCGAGTCCCTTCATTGGCTCCCCATTCACAGCAGAATTAAATTCAAAATTCTCACCCTTACATACAAAGCTCTCACCAATGCCACTCCCCTCTACCTATCCTCTCTAATACACAAGTATACTCCAGCCCGTCCACTAAGATCCAACAATGACCTGCTCCTTGCATCCGCAACTATCACCCCCTTTCATGCTAGACTGCAGGACTTCTGTCATGCAGCACCTACCCTCTGGAACACTCTCCCTCGTGCTCTCAGGCTTTGCCCTAATCTGTCTTCCTTTAAATGTTCCCTGAAGACTTTTCTGTTCAGAGAAGCCTACCACCCAACTCAATAATAAACTAACTTCACTTACCTAACATTTCCCTCATCTAACTCTGTATTAACATCTTTCCCAATCTTGCAGTCCTCACCTCCTGTTTCTCAACCTCCTAACCTTCTAGATTGTAGGGCCCTCAATCCCTCTTGTATGTGTTTGTAAATTTTGTCCTGTCTCTTACAAGTCTTATATTGTTTTATTTAAATTAATTGTATCCATGGACAGCGCTGCGGAATATGTTGGCGCTTCATAAATAAAGTATAATAATAATAAAAACTTACCTATCCTCTGCCCTCTTTATTCATGCACACGTGCTGCTGTTGAAGTGTTATTTATTTAGAAATAAGTGACACTGACTATGCACAATAATGACATTCATTTACTTGTCACTTCTTTCTAGGCTATATATATAAAAAATTAAGGCACAGCTCTTGGTTAAAAAGAAAAATACAGGACATGGGAGTCAAAACACATTTTCATTATACAGAAAGAGGGTGCAACTTATTTCTATAATTAAATATTTTCCTTTCTATTTGTATCCTTTGTTGAAATTTAGTTCCATCACAGGAGAGAATAGGTAGGGTCAGTTTTAGCCACATATCTTGAGCACTATACAGCAGCAATCTTTGCATCAATGTTTGTAATGTACATATAATATTGCAGTTACTAGCTGTCCTCCACAAAAATACTGAATAAACAGTGGCCGACCGGGGCATCTAGAAACGTAGGATGTCCCAATTGCCCTCATTTAGGCTCCATCTTTTTATCTACACCAAGCCTGCCTTAAGATTCTCGATCTACCGTATATCTTTCACAAATGAGCTGTGATTTTATGCCCATGGCTGCCACTAACACATAAAGCAGTGATTTTACCCCCATGTCCTCTAGTAATATGTATAAAACAGTGATTGTGTCTTCCCATTGCCCATTAGTTAAAATCAGGTTAAACACTGAGCATTTTTTTTTTGAATGCTTGGCTAAAAGCAACAAACATACGGCTAGATTTGGAGTTTTGTCGGTAACGACCCGAAAAACTAACGCCGGCTTTTTTCTGGCCGCACCATAAAAATAACTCTGGTATTGAGAGTCCACATAAAGGCTGCGTTAGGCTCCAAAAAAAGGAGCGTAGAGCATTTTTAACGCAGCTTCAACTCTCGATACCAGAGTTGCTTACGCAAGCGGCCAGCCTCAAAAACGTGCTCGTGCACGATTCTCCCATAGGAAACAATGGGGCTGTTTGAGCTGAAAAAAAACCTAACACCTGCAAAAAAGCCGCGTTCAGCTCCTAACGCAGCCCCATTGTTTGCTATGCGGAAACACTTCCTACGTCTGCACCTAACACCCTAACATGTACCCCGAGTCTAAAAACCCCTAACCTTACACTTATTAACCCCTAATCTGCCGTCCCCGCTATCGCTGACCCCTGCATATTATTATTAACCCCTAATCTGCCGCTCCGTAAACCGCCGCTACTTACATTATCCCTATGTACCCCTAATCTGCTGCCCTAACATCACCGACCCCTATATTATATTTATTAACCCCTAATCTGCCCCCCACAATGTCGCCTCCACCTGCCTACACTTATTAACACCTAATCTGCCGACCGGACCTGAGCGCTACTATAATAAAGTTATTAACCCCTAATCCGCCTCACTAACCCTATAATAAATAGTATTAACCCCTAATCTGCCCTCCCTAACATCGCCGACACCTAACTTCAATTATTAACCCCTAATCTGCCGACTGGAGCTCACCGCTATTCTAATAAATGTATTAACCCCTAAAGCTAAGTCTAACCCTAACACTAACACCCCCCTAAGTTAAATATAATTTACATCTAACGAAATTAATTATCTCTTATTAAATAAATTATTCCTATTTAAAGCTAAATACTTACCTGTAAAATAAATCCTAATATAGCTACAATATAAATTATAATTATATTATAGCTATTTTAGGATTAATATTTATTTGACAGGCAACTTTGTAATTATTTTAACCAGGTACAATAGCTATTAAATAGTTAAGAACTATTTAATAGCTACCTAGTTAAAATAATTACAAAATTACCTGTAAAATAAATCCAAACCTAAGTTACAATTAAACCTACCACTATACTATCATTAAATTAATTAAATACAATACCTACAATTACCTACAATTAAACCTAACACTACACTATCAATAAATAAATTAAATACAATTCCTACAAATAACTACAATGAAATAAACTAACTAAAGTACAAAAAATAAAAAAGAACTAAGTTACAAAAAATAAAAAAATATTTACAAACATAAGAAAAATATTACAACAATTTTAAACTAATTACACCTACTCTAAGCCCCCTAATAAAATAACAAAGACCCCCAAAATAAAAAATGCCCTACCCTATTCTAAATTACTACAGTTTAAAGCTCTTTTACCTTACCAGCCCTGAACAGGGCCCTTTGCGGGGCATGCCCCAAGAAGTTCAGCTCTTTTGCCTGTAAAAAAAAAAAAAAAATACAATACCCCCCCCCAACATTACAACCCACCACCCACATACCCCTAATCTAACCCAAACCCCCCTTAAATAAACCTAACACTAAGCCCCTGAAGATCTTCCTACCTTATCTTCACCATACTAGGTTCACCGATCCGTCCTGAAGAGCTCCTCCGATGTCCTGATCCAAGCCCAAGCGGGGGGCTGAAGAGGTCCATGATCCGGCTGAAGTCTTCATCCAAGCGGGAGCTAAAGAGGTCCATGATCCGGATGAAGTCTTCTATCAACGGCATCTTCAATCTTCTTTCTTCCGGATCCATCTTGCAGACCTCCGACGCGGAACATCCTCTTCTCCCGACGCCTACTAGCCGAATGACGGTTCCTTTAAGGGACGTCATCCAAGATGGCGTCCCTCAAATTCCGATTGGCTTATAGGATTCTATCCAAGAAAAAAGGGGGTGTGGGTGGCGCCACTGAAGGCTAACTGTATAACAGATCAAATAAAATCAAATAAATAATATTAATAGTATAATATCAATGTTGTAAATTGATTGCGATCCAATGCATAAAAGAGGTAATAAAATGCCCCTTTGGGTCTATACACAAGGTAATAACTATCAGTATAGATAAATGGATAAGTCACGGGGCTGGGTTATAACAGCATATACTAGTAGGACTCCTATGTAGCTAAAACACACTCAGCCGAAAAATTGTGATACAAATAATGGGGTGTTGAATAAAACTAGTTTAATAAAGGTACATTTACTAATAAAACATTTTATCACAGGACATTCAGACACATATAGCTATAATAGCACCGGTGCTAACAAACTTTAAAAACCTTAATAGAACAATGTTAAATTCATATGAGACTAAAAGTTAATAACGATAATACTAGCTAAGAATAATAAATAAAGAGCTAAATGCATACAAAAAAGGCTCAAAAATAAACCCAAAAATGCAATAAAATGGACATAAGAAAACGTTGTCAAGGAACCTAATACAGCAGCATTTCTCAAAGTCTATTTGGATACCTCTGCTGCGTGAGCACTAGTAATGGTTCTATTTGATACTGTTCCGGACCAGGGTTATAATGTTGCAACATACAGTGAGTAAAGTGATTGTGTCACATGAGTCTTTAAATAACCCGGACTCTTTTTTGGATGTTTGTAACTTTGTAACGAATTTGTGGCTTTATAGCAAACTGGAATTAAGTCACAGAAATAATGCTGGATTTTGAATTGACGGTTTTCACTTACTTGAGAAACCACAGACCAGTCTCGGGGTTGAATAACCACCAGGTTAACTTCTTAACAATTGGAACTTTCACTTAGATGAATTAGACGATGTAGCTGGCAGCTCTAAGTATTTGCTGATGCCGTAAGGGAATTCCTTCTGCTCCGTCGGTAGTCGTATAGGAACTCAGTGCGCGCACTTTTTTTGAAAAAACCCGCTCCTACCGTTCAACCAATCAGCCTTCCTCCTTGCTTGGTCGGTTCAAGCTATTGATCCTGGCTTGATGGTACGGTTCTGGGAGCTCAGTAGCTGTTCATGCGAGGCTTTCAATCAGCCTCTCCTTGTCTTGCAAACACTCTCACAGGTGTTTTAGGGAATCAGTACAATCCACGCGTATCGGCTCTAGGCCTTTGTCAAGTGGTTTCTCAAGTAAGTGAAAACCGTCAATTCAAAATCCAGCATTATTTCTGTGACTTAATTCCAGTTTGCTATAAAGCCACAAATTCGTTACAAAGTTACAAACATCCAAAAAAGAGTCCGGGTTATTTAAAGACTCATGTGACACAATCACTTTACTCACTGTATGTTGCAACATTATAACCCTGGTCCGGAACAGTATCAAATAGAACCATTACTAGTGCTCACGCAGCAGAGGTATCCAAATAGACTTTGAGAAATGCTGCTGTATTAGGTTCCTTGACAACGTTTTCTTATGTCCATTTTATTGCATTTTTGGGTTTATTTTTGAGCCTTTTTTGTATGCATTTAGCTCTTTATTTATTATTCTTAGCTAGTATTATCGTTATTAACTTTTAGTCTCATATGAATTTAACATTGTTCTATTAAGGTTTTTAAAGTTTGTTAGCACCGGTGCTATTATAGCTATATGTGTCTGAATGTCCTGTGATAAAATGTTTTATTAGTAAATGTACCTTTATTAAACTAGTTTTATTCAACACCCCATTATTTGTATCACAATTTTTCAGCTGAGTGTGTTTTAGCTACATAGGAGTCCTACTAGTATATGCTGTTATAACCCAGCCCCGTGACTTATCCATTTATCTATACTGATAGTTATTACCTTGTGTATAGACCCAAAGGGGCATTTTATTACCTCTTTTATGCATTGGATCGCAATCAATTTACAACATTGATATTATACTATTAATATTATTTATTTGATTTTATTTGATCTGTTATACAGTTAGCCTTCAGTGGCGCCACCCACACCCCCTTTTTTCTTGGTTTAACGATTTTTTCACACACTGTGAGGAGTGTGAATAGTGGGTAGGCTACAACTGTCATCACTGAGCTCCCTGACATATCTAACTTATCTTATAGGATTCTATCAGCCAATCGGAATTAAGGTAGGAATATTCTGATTGGCTGATGGAATCAGCCAATCAGAATCAAGTTCAATCCGATTGGCTGATCCAATCAGCCAATCAGATTGCGCTCGCATTCTATTGGCTGTTCCGATCAGCCAATAGAATGCAAGCTCAATCTGATTGGCTGATTGGATCAGCCAATTGGATTGAACTTGATTCTGATTGGCTGATTCCATCAGCCAATCAGAATATTCCTACCTTAATTCTGATTGGCTGATAGAATCCTATCAGCCAATCGGAATTCGAGGGACGCCATCTTGGATGACGTCCCTTAAAGGAACCGTCATTCGGCTAGTAGGCGTCGGGAGAAGAGGATGTTCCGCGTCGGATGGAAGATGATGGATCCGGAAGAAAGAAGATTGAAGATGCCGTTGATAGAAGACTTCATCCGGATCATGGACCTCTTCAGCTCCCGCTTGGATGAAGACTACATCCAGATCATGGACCTCTTCAGCTCCCGCTTGGATGAAGACTTCAGCCGGATCATGGACCTCTTCAGCCCCCTGCTTGGGCTTGGATCAGGACATCGGAGGAGCTCTTCAGGACGGATCGGTGAACCTGGTATGGTGAAGATAAGGTAGGAAGATCTTCAGGGGCTTAGTGTTAGGTTTATTTAAGGGGGGTTTGGGTTAGATTAGGGGTATGTGGGTGGTGGGTTGTAATGTTTGGGGGGGGGGGGTATTGTATTTTTTTTTTTTACAGGCAAAAGAGCTGAACTTCTTGGGGCATGCCCCGCAAAGGGCCCTGTTCAGGGCTGGTAAGGTAAAAGAGCTTTGAACTGTAGTAATTAGAATAGGGTAGGGCATTTTTTATTTTGGGGGTCTTTGTTATTTTATTAGGGGGCTTAGAGTAGGTGTAATTAGTTTAAAATTGTTGTAATATTTTTCTTATGTTTGTAAATATTTTTTTATTTTTTGTAACTTAGTTCTTTTTTATTTTTTGTTCTTTAGTTAGTTTATTTCATTGTAGTTATTTGTAGGAATTGTATTTAATTTATTTATTGATAGTGTAGTGTTAGGTTTAATTGTAGGTAATTGTAGGTATTGTATTTAATTAATTTAATGATAGTATAGTGTTAGGTTTAATTGTAACTTAGGTTAGGATTTATTTTACAGGTAATTTTGTAATTATTTTAACTAGGTAGCTATTAAATAGTTCTTAACTATTTAATAGCTATTGTACCTGGTTAAAATAATTACAAAGTTGCCTGTCAAATAAATATTAATCCTAAAATAGCTATAATATAATTATAATTTATATTGTAGCTATATTAGGATTTATTTTACAGGTAAGTATTTAGCTTTAAATAGGAATAATTTATTTAATAAGAGATAATTAATTTCGTTAGATGTAAATTATATTTAAGTTAGGGGGGTGTTAGTGTTAGGGTTAGACTTAGCTTTAGGGGTTAATACATTTATTAGAATAGCGGTGAGCTCCAGTCGGCAGATTAGGGGTTAATAATTGAAGTTAGGTGTCGGCGATGTTAGGGAGGGCAGATTAGGGGTTAATACTATTTATTATAGGGATAGTGAGGCGGATTAGGGGTTAATAACTTTATTATAGTAGCGCTCAGGTCCGGTCGGCAGATTAGGGGTTAATAAGTGTAGGCAGGTGGAGGCGACGTTGTGGGGGGCAGATTAGGGGTTAATAAATATAATATAGGGGTCGGCGGTGTTAGGGGCAGCAGATTAGGGGTACATAAGGATAACGTAGGTGGCGGCGCTTTGCGGTCGGCAGATTAGGGGTTAATAAGTGTAGGTAGGTGGAGGCGACGTTGTGGGGGGCAGGTTAGGGGTTAATAAATATAATATAGGGGTCGGCAGTGTTAGGGGCAGCAGATTAGGGGTACATAAGGGTAACGTAGGTGGCGGTCGGCAGATTAGGGGTTAAAAAAATTTAATCGAGTGGCGGCGATGTTGGGGGACCTCGGTTTAGGGGTACATAGGTAGTTTATGGGTGTTAGTGTACTTTAGAGCACAGTAGTTAAGAGCTTTATAAACCGGCGTTAGCCCAGAAAGCTCTTAACTACTGACTTTTTTCCTGCGGCTGGAGTTTTGTCATTAGATGTCTAACGCTCACTTCAGACACGACTCTAAATACCGGAGTTAGAAAGATCCCATTGAAAAGATAGGATACGCAATTTACGTAAGGGGATCTGCGGTATGGAAAAGTCGCGGCTGAAAAGTGAGCGTTAGACCCTATTTTGAGTGACTCCAAATACCGGAGGTAGCCTAAAACCAGCGTTAGGAGCCTCTAACGCTGGTTTTCACGGCTAACGCCAAACTCCAAATCTAGGCCATAGGAAAGTGATTATAATTTACTCACTCATATTAACCTCATTTCTTTGTGATTCAGACAGAAAACACCATTTAAAAAAAAAACTTTTCAAGTTACTTCTATTATCAAATGTACTTATTCTTTGTTATCTCTAAATAGGTAGTGTGCCCATTTCTGGAGCAGTACATGACAGGAAACATAATAGAAGTTAATTGGAAAAAAAAAAATCCCCATGAACCATGAAATAAAAGTTTTGGGTTTTTATTTTCCTTTGAATACTGGAAACTTGGCAACCCTATTAACAGGAGAACACTAATAAAGTTTAACTTGTGTTCCATTCTGGCTTAGTATAAATTACATTACTTGTATACTTTCCTTTTGTGCTACCTTTGAATTGGTTGTATTCTATTTTGAGACAAACTTCTCAGCGTACTTTATAGGTATCAAAAATGAGGATAAAAGAGCTAGACTTGCCCAAGGACACAACCTCTTGCATGCTCACCCATGTCACCACTATCTACTATTTAATCCTATATGACCTCTTATTAGCTAAAGCTCAAATATATAAAACTGAGCTACTTCTATTTCCCCTTCTTCTAATATGCTGACTCCTAAATCTCTATTACAGTTAAAAAGTCTGTCATCACCTCAGTCCCTCAGGCCAGCTCCCCTGTGGTCACATTTGGCTCAGAACATTCTTTGAATCCTTGTGTTTAATCCATAGGTAATTCCTGCTGTTTGCACTTTAAAAATATTTTGAAATTTGTCCCCTCATTGTGCTCGTACATATGCACCCCTGTCTGCCCCAGCTCGCCTCTGACGGGCAGCAATCCGCTGGCGCTATTCAGCATTGCACATGAGCACTATTTTGCGTTTGCGTGCAACACCGCCCCATGCCCGCGTAAAGCCAGTCACGTGCAGGCAGGAGCTGTCAATCTCCCCGGTCGGACGAGAGGTGAATAAGAGGTTAGGGAAGCAGCGGTCTGATGACCATTGCTTGATAAATACTGACTGCAGGTTCTTTTGTGAGAACTTGCAGTTGTAGCGAGGCAAAGTGCTTGATAAATTCAGCCCATTATGCAGAAGACAACTACAGTTCACTCACTCATCCTTTTCCACCTTGGCTATTGCAACTCTATCCTTTCTAGTCTGGCTAGCTGCTGCCTATCCCTACTGCAATCCATTATGTTTCTGCTATACTGTTCTTCCTCCATATTGTTCCTCATCTGCAGTGCCGTTAGGCCAGTCCCTATATTGGTTTCCCTTAGCTTTAACATTATAGTTGACAAAGTTAACTCTTAAATACAAAGCCCTCAATAACACTGTTCCCTCTTATATCTATGCCCTTGTCTGCAAATACACCCCTACCCGCTCACTCAACTTTTCCCATTACCTACTTTATTCTCATCTCTCATAACTTCCTAAGACTCCCACCTGCAACATTTTTCTATAATTGTACCTACTAATGGGAATTCCTTGGCTTGCTCAGTAAGATTTGCATCTTTTATAAAAACATATTTGTTCAGAGAAGCTAACAGATTTGCCTCCAGCCCAACTCTTCCATGTTAATGTCTTTTAAATATGGTACTTGGCAATTTTATACCTAATGGCAAAAACTCCATGTTAACACTATAAATAAATTATATTATTATTTATAATAATAATAATAATAATAATAATAATAATAAATTAAATTCTCTGTCCAGCTTACTTTCTTCTAAAGCACATTTATAAATGAAGGGAATTCCCTTTTAAAGGGACACAAAACACAACATTTTTAGATAGAGCATACAATTTTAAACCACTTTCCAAAGTACTTTTATTTCTTCATTTTCTTGTTATCCTTTGTTGAAAAGCAGGCAGGTATGTTCAGGAGCGTGCACGTATCTGCATCACTATATAACAGCACTTTTACAAAAATGTTAGACATTAGCATGAGCACTAGATGGCAGCACTATTTCCTGTTATGTAGCACTGCAGACATGTGCACGCTACCTATCTAGATATCTCTTCAACAAAGAATAACATGAGAATTTGATACTAGAAGTACATTGGAAACAGTTTGTGCCTGCAGAGTGACAGGCATCACCGGGGCTTCCCGTTTTGAGTGGTGACGTCACGCACAATAACGTGATGACGTCACCGCGCAACTTTATTTATACTTAACAATGTTAAGTATAGGAGCAGGGGGTATGCTGCTAAGAAGCCTGTATCTCAGGCATCTAAGCAGCTACAGACCCCCAAGACCCACAATTGGAAAGGTAATCACCTAACCTTTCCAACAGTGCAAGTATTGGGGTCTGAAAAAAAATAAAAAAAAAGTTAAAAAAAAATTGTTAAAAAAATTAAAAAATAAAAAAAACATTAAAAAAATGTTAGCACCCAGGTGGGAAAGTGCTTAGCACTCAAAGGGTTAATCGAAACATTCTTGTAATATACATTTATTAGCAAAATGCTTCTAATAAAAGTTATAGCCGCTTCAAAAGTGTATTTAAGTATGAAGCGTGCACCAGCATTTTAAACACAGCAATTTCTCTAAGAGCCTAAGGTGCTTGTACCATCATGAAATTATTCAATTTGTTGATAGCTGATATGATACAAGCCCTACTGGCACTCTGAGCAGCTGCTGTAATTTAGATGTGGATGCACTGAGAATATCTAGCTTTGCTTCACATGCACGTGCAGAGAAAAACACTAAAACAATGATAACTTTTACTAAAAACATTTTTGCCAACACATGTATATTGCAAATATGTTTCTAGTCAAAGATGTAATTCATATATTTGCATTAATGTTTTGATCTTAATGTCCCTTTAAGTCACAAAAAGCATTGCTCTTTCCCAAACCTTATCCACTCATTACTACTTACACAGTGGAGTTAAGCTCTTGTAATGTGTGACCAATTTAATAATTAAAGTATAGTTGTAGCCTTTGGCAGTTCCGGTGGCTGCATATGTGGCACTTTAAATGATATTAATTGCCTAACATTGATCTAGATTATAAAGGGATTTGGCAGTTTCCCTAAATAGTGGAGAATTAATTATTACAAACATATTTGATGTACAAATTCATATAGCTCTGAGTACTGCAAAGGGGTCATTGGAGGGTAAAATAATTTGCATAGAAGTCATTTTTTTTATACATTCAATGCTACCCAGAAGACAAAGTAAGGTAAATGAAGATGAATAAATGGTTTAAAAAGCAAGTCTAGAACAATTAATTGAAAACTAGATCAAACACCAGTAACACCGTGAAGAATTAGCACTTTAACAAGCATGCATAACCCCCACCCCAAATATTATGGTCTAGAACCACTTCTGAATATTAAATAACAGTGAACATTCAATCATAAAGGAGCAATAATAGAATGTTTTACTGTGTTAGAGCATTTTTTCTGGCTCTATTGCATGTACAGAACTGTTTTAACCCCCACAAAGAGGTTAAACACATAGTTAATAGTATCTATAGAGCAATAATGCACTACTGGTCTAGACCAGAACATGGCCACTGAGCTAATCATGGGCAGCATATGTAAATAGCTGGCAATCATTGGTCATGTTCAGCTCAGGATCTGCAGTGCATTGCTGCCCCAAGCTGACTTTAATCATATATTTAAAGGGGAAAAAAAGTACTCTTTGCACCACTCCCTAGAATGAACAAAGAGTTAAATCAAGTTTTTAAAAATGCTGAAAATTACCTAAACCAGCGGTCTGATTTGCAGCATTTGCAGGTTACAGATTTTGCCTTTTGGTTGTCAAGGGAGTCTGGGACAAAACACATAAAAGAGGTGTTTAATTAACTGTTAACACCTTTGTAGAAATTAGTTCTGTTCAAGAAATAGTACAATAATAGGATGCCCTAGCAGAGTGATGGCATACCATGGCACCTCAGATGTTTTGAAACTACATTTCCCATGATGCTTAGGCATGCTGCAGTCTAGTTGATCATCATGGGAAATGTAGTTCTGAAAAACATCAGCGGTACCAAGGTTAGCCATTACTGCTCTAGAACATTGGAGTATTTCATTATTGCTCCTTTATGTTGCTGTGATTCAGACATTGTACAGAATAAAGGGTTTACACTGATAATGAAAACACAAGACTCAGAATATTCATAAACAGGTGAACAACAATGGACACCTGTACACTGACAATAAAAACGTCATTTTTCACCATTCTACATCATTTTTTTGCGTTTCTACCTTTATACTGTAGTTCTTCCCCCTTTTCTCAATTTCCACTTCCATTCCCCAAATTATTTCAACTTTCTTATTTTAAATTAAAGGAACTGTGAAGACATACAGTAATTAGACATTCATGATTCAGATAGAGAATTCAATTTTAAACAACCAATTTACTTCTATTATTTAATTTGCTTCCTTCTCTTGTTGTCCTTTGCTGAATGGTTTATCTAGGTAAGCTCAGGAGCAGCAAATAACCTAGGTTGTAGCTGCTGATTGGTGTCTGCATATATATACCAATTGTCATTGGCTCTCCCATGTGTTCGGTTAGTAACCAGTAGTGCAATGCTGCTCCTTTAACAAATGATACCAAAAGAATGAAGCACATTAGATAACAGAAGTAAACTGGAAAGTTGTTTAAAATTGTATGTTCTATCTAATTCATGCAAGAAAAATTTGGGGTTTCATGTCCCTTTTAGGTTGTCCAACATTATATAAATAAAGAGGTACACTGCCATTTTTATTCTTGCAGGGTTGATGAAAATCTGAAAAATATACAATTCATTTTAAAATACTTCTAAAGAAATCAATGTTTAAATTGACAATTATTTAGCAAGGCAAGTGTCACAATAATACATATTCATGCAGACAAACTCACTGGATCCACACAAAAAGCAGAGAGGCAGCAAGTAAGTTGCAGATAAGAAATGATAGCAGAGTTGTGCTATGTCATATAAAAAGCACTGGAATGTCCCACTATGGCACCTGGCCTTTAGGTTGGATTGTCATCTTTTAACCCCTTGGATCTCTGGGGAGGCTGAAAAGCAAGTCCAAACTGGTAGCAAAGGGTTAAATACAAAGGTTGTTGAGCATATAAATGCCACTTTAGTTATATCTTAGTTAACAGGTATGAATAACAATGATACATTGTATTCATTGTAACATTAACCCATTGACTGCCTTAGCAAAGCATAGTACCCAGGAGATAAAAGAACAATAATTAGTGCTATAGATTAAATAACATACACCTGTGATCACAGAGCTCCTCCCCTTTAATTGATCCTCATGGTATAAAAGGTTTGTTCGCTTGGTGGGGGAAGTAGTGTTATCTGTTATCAGAATGGGGCTTGCTAAAGGCTTTGGTGCTGCCATTTTACTGGTGAGCTGTGGGTTGCAATACTTAGTCTGTGGAGTGCCAGGATTTTGGGATGACTCTTCTGTGCTGCATTGTGGTTTGACCAGCCTGCAGTTTACTCTTCCTTCCTGGGGTGAGGCTGCTGCCCTTGACTTAACTGCTCTAGGTAAGTAGTAATTATGTATCTGTTAAATGAACCAAACTGTAGCCTTGCAGTATATTATGGGTTTAGATTACTGGGAGCACTGTTAAAGTATTGATTTTTTCTAACAAAAGTTTTTTTTTTTTTTATGGTTTTGTGATAACTGTTCCCTTGTATGAGCTCTAAAAATAAATTATTTTTTCCCCTTTGGTAAAGACAACCAACTTAAATTCCCCATTAAATGTATAATATATGCAATAAACTCATTATTTTGCCTGTGTCCTGTAATTTTAAAGTGAAATCAAAACCTGTGGGTTTTTTAACAATTTTCTTTCTTTTGGCATCCTCTTCAAAAGTAAAGCTAGGCAAGCTTAGACTGTACACATGTATGTAGCATTCAATTAATATTGCTGCCAGATGACTAGACACCTAGAGTTACTCTTTAACAAAAAACACCGAGAGGAAAACCAATAGAAGCAATTGGAAAGTTGTTTAACACCTCATGGTCTAGTCCAGTGATCTTTAACTTTTTTTTTTTTTTTTTTGCCGTGGCACACTTTTTTACATTAAAAAATCCTGTGGCACACCACCATTCCAAAATTTAAAAAAAATCACACATTGTAGCCTAATACAGCATATATATATATGCACAAACACACACATACTGTATGTATTGTGCTGTTATGCCATGCCTCCTACAAACTACCCCTGCACTGGGAGTAAAAAACAAGCAAAGTTTAAAAAATGTCACACTGTTGTCAGTCTGCCGTGGCACACCTGAGGATCTCTCACGGCACACTAGTGTGCCACAGCACACTGGTCTAGTCAATTCATTTTATAGGACCACAATAGCTGAAAATGGCGTGCTCTATTTGGTGCCATACTAAGACTAGCTACCCTGCACAACTGTGTGGTTAATTTCCTTTACCCCATGAATGTTTATCTAATGATGAATCAAGCTTTATAGGTTGTAAACACACTAATGAAACTGTTAGAAACCTTCCTTGGGATAAATGTGTTCCATGAGAATTTTAACTAAATCTTAAGTGTCATCTAATGTAGTTAAATGAGCAGACTTTAATAATGGATTTAAACATGAGCAAATATATTTGCTCAGTGTTTTGTCCATATTGGTAACTCTCTCTCCTTGATGTCTTATTTATTGGCTTGAGGTTTAGCACCAGCAGTTGCAGTGTAAGTTATTTGTGCATTGCAAAAGTTCTTAACTCTTGGTAAAATGCCCTCAGAGTTAAAGTAGATACCAAAGTTTTTTTTCAATTGTGCAGCATGTGGACAGGTTTGAGTTCCACAAAATGCCAGCCCGAGGCAATAGGGGGGGAAAAAAACTTAAATATATTTTAAACCTGGAGGTTAATGACCAATTTCTTTAATACCCTACGAAAATTAACTGGCACTAGGGCACAATATGAACTTATTTGGTTTTAAGTTTAATGCTTTTGTAATGGACCACTAAATATGCAGAATCAACAAATGCATGAGACAATGCAATACCACTTTAACTTCAAATGAGTAGGTTTGGGGTTTTAAGACACATTCCATTTGCCTTTTTCCACTCATGTATCATGTGACAGCCATCTGCAAATCAGAAATGCATATTATGTGCATTCTTGCACATGCTCAATAGGAGCTTGTAATGTAAAGACTGCATATTTGCTAGTGGAAGTAAATTGTGAAACTTGTGTTAAATTACATGCTCTATCTGAAAATTTAATTTTGACTAGTGTTCCTTTAACTGACCAGTAAATATTCTGCATTTAGTTACCTTAAATCTTTCTGTAGATATCAAAGGAACGTCTCACTATATTCACAATAGCTCTGCTTGTGGGACATGGGTTGGCCAAAAAACAGATGGCTCTATGATTATCAACTCTGCTTATGAGGGCTGCTACGTGAGAGAAAAGGTAAAGAGATCCTTTACAGTCTATTGTTAAAGGGATAGTAAACACCAAATGTTTTAAAAGATAGATAATCCCTTTACCATTCCCCAGTTTTGTATAACCAACACTGTTATAGAAATATATAATTTATACCTCCTTTAATTACCTTGTATCTAAGCTTCTGCTGACTGCCGCATTATCTCAAATCTTTTGACAGACTTGCATTTCCGGCAATTAGTGCTGACTCCTAAATGACTTTTAATCTATATGAAGCACATGAACTGACACCCTCTAGCTGTTGCTGTCAAATGCATTCAAATTAGAGGCTTAGAAATTAGCATATGAGCCTACCTAGTATTAGCTTTCAACTAAGTATAACAAGAGGAAAAAAGCAAATTTGATGATAAAAGTAAATTTAGAAAAGTGTCATTTGGACTTTACTATTCCAAACAAAACTGACATTGAGGCCAATGGATCTATAAATTAAATATGAATCCTATTGTCAATCAATTTATGTGATTTGTGTTTGCAGGATGGAGAATATGTGATGACTATTGGTTTAAAAGAGACTCTGCTTAATGGAAAAGTTAATCATCACAAAAAGGAACTTAAATGCCCAGTGTTAGCAGGTAGGAATGTTTATTCTTAAAGTATCTAGACACTGTCTTTGTATAAAGGGTAAAGATGAGTAGATCAGAACTCATTTATTAATGGCAGATTATTAAAGTGCTTTTTAGGTTCCAGAACTTACGTCTCAGACATATTACATTTACAAATTTCCTCAATCAAATGGGAATAAATTGCTTTTTGCAGCATCTTAAAACCTAAGTTACAGTATAAAATATATATATGCAAATGATAGTGAAATCCAATCTTATAATAATTTAAATAGTAAAGAGCATATATACTTTCTAGGAAGTGCAGTGATACAAACGGTGTTATGTGCCTAACTATAAAAGTTTACTACTGGGATATGTTTTTACTATTTTTACCATGTTTGCTTTTCATCTGTAGTGGCTGGTAAATTTTGAATATGGTTGGGTGCTAGACCCCACCCCTTGAAATAAGCCATGCCCCACAGAAGGAAAATGTATTTTAGACTACACTAATACTTATACTCTCTTGGGTCTGACTGCATGTAACCTGACCAGGAACAACAATATATAAAAGTGTGGACTTAACTACAAAGCTTACTTTCCATTATCCTATTATATTGAGTGTATTGGCATGCTGACCATTAGCTCAACTCCCTGGCTATTTAAATGCCTGCGCACATCGATATTATGTATAACAATTTGTTATAATATATGCACAGGCATTTAAATAGTCAGGAAGTTGGGCTAATGCTCAGCCTGCCAATACACTCACTAAACAATAGGATAATGGCAAGTAAGCTTTTTAACTAATGCAATAGAGCAAGTGGTACTCACTCAATTGGTGACTCTTTACAGCACTCCAGACAGGAGTTGTGTTAAAAAAATATCTGCTTTAGCCTCACCTTGGTGCATCCCCAGGTCCAGACAATTTTGGTTTTGAAGGGAGACGGCTTCAACCTGTGTGGAATTGCATGTGGTGAACTGGGATCTGCAAAAATGCCAGCACTGACCCAGCAGCACATGAGCCCTGTCTTCTCACTAAGAATTCAGATCTAGAGCTTGCTAATACTACTCCTCAGCTTGCAACTGCACATTTGCCTTATCCTCTCCATTTTTACAAGAGGATAGGGCAGAGCTGCAAATGTAATGGCTAGCCCCACTAATCACTTACTGAGCACCTGGGTTTAGATTTGGTGCACACCACAGGCATCTTTGCACAGGGCCCAGTGATCCACCTTAAGAGTGGTCTGAGGCCCATCTGCAGCAAATATACAATATATCACTCATCTCACTGCTATGGCCACAGGCAGAAACTCACACTTAACATTAAGTGGCTGGGCTGATCCTACTGATATCTATCTGCCTGATAATCCAAGGCAGGTGTAGGGGTCAAGGCCAGCTTGGCCACAAGAGCTTAATGTTAGAAGTGCAGGATGGGGATGTGGCAAAAGTCCCCAGCCCATATGCTCAATCCACCACTGAGTATTGGTGCCCTTTCTGGTAACAGTTAAACCACAATATTGAGCCAACTACAGCCTGGCCATGGCCCAGTACCAGGCCGCAACAGCCATGCTGGTGGGCTGCGACCTGTGATGCCCCCACTGTGCACTCTGGCTGCACTCATGCCCCCACTCTACACCAAGGGCAGACTGCGACCAATAAGGGCTCCAGGCTAAAATTAGGGAAGGGCCCCCACTGTAACTGACCAAATTTATGCAAATTAACCACTGATCTACACAACTACCCACAATATGCAGCTGCACCCAGTGTGATCTGTGCTTGGACCTGATGACTGGAGTCTGAGGTAAGAGGACCATCAGTGCCTAGATGCCCACTATTGAAATGGATAGGGTGACTTCAGAGAGCATGGTCAAAGATCTCAGACAGGGCAGATTACAAAAATGCCCTGTCAGATTTGTTTTTTTTTTTTTTCCATGGGAGAACTTTAAGTGGTAACAATACTATAAAGTTAATAGTAATAGCAGTACATATAATACAGGCACTTTTTGTTCTCATAAGCTACCCATCTAGATAGGAATTCCCCCTGTATTTGTTTGTAAAATGTTGTCTAATCGTATTGTTTCTCAATTGTATTATCCTTGCACCCATGGTAAGCGCTGCGGAATCTGTTGGCGCTTTATAAATAAACAAGCAGTTACTTGCTATTAATCCTTTGCTGATTTGTATCTTATTGCGAGATCATCTAATGTGTGAATTCTTCGCAGCTATGGATGCTCCCAGCCCAGATGTGTGTGCTGCCATCCAGAGAGGAGACAGGGTGTCCTGTGCTGCTCCTCCAGTATCAAGAGACCTCTGTGAAGGTCTTGGGTGCTGCTTTAGTCCAACTGATGCCAATATGCAATGTTACTATGGCAACAAAGGTGAGTACCATGCTAGCTTGAAGTTAAAGGGACATTCTAATGCAAAAATGCATGATCTAACAATGCTATGTTTAACACCAGCAAATTAAAGGGAAATGAAACCCAACTTTTTATATTCTTTCAGATATAAAAATATGAAAAGTTTAAAATTCTCTAATTTGCTTCGTTCTCTTGGTATCCTGTGTGGTAGAAGCAGTAGTGCATTACTGGGGCAAGTTGATGCATTGGGTTGAGTCAATATGAGGTAAATTTGCAGCTGCTCCTGTGCCTACCTTTAAGATGGTTTTCCAAAAGACGAAAAAAAGTTGTGAAGTTAATTGGAAAGGTGTTTTAAATCACATGCTTAGTCATGAAACGGAAATTGGGTTTCATGTCCCTTTAACAATATAGTAGAAAAGAGCATGATTAAGGTCAGTTGATGACCGAAACGTCGTTTCTTTCCTGTATGTTTCATCATTAAAAGTTCATAAAGTGTGGTGCTGCTGCTCTTTTCTACAATATTGTCTACCTTTGGGGGTTAGTGCAGAAACCCCTGTAGCATGCACCCTTAATTGGATGGTGAGTGCTGGGCCCATTTCTATATTTTCCTTTAACAATATAGCAAACATTATGCATGGGAGCCAGAACTGCTTTTGCTGATTGTCTCTCTCAAACTGCTTGAAATCAGTTTCACTGCCTGTGTCCAGTCTGGAAGCTGCCAATCATCAAAAATTTCACTAAATTTAGAGCATGCAAAAATTGTCACTAGAAGGTCCCTTTAACTTTACATCCTGTGTGTATTTTTATTTGCACTTCTGGACCATGTTAAGCTTTTTGTTTTTCTCCTCTAGTGACTGCACAGTGCACTGCTGATAATCAGGTTGTAGTTGCCATTTCTAAAGATGCAGCCGTTCCTCCACTAATATTGGATTCTGTTAATGTAATCTCTGTGGACACCGCTACATGCAATGATCTGAGAGTCACAAAGAGCAACTCCTTTGCTGTGTTTCAGTTTCCATTGTTTTGTGGGAGGGCACAAATGGTAAAGTATGATAGTGTTGTGTTCCTGTGTCTGTTTACCAGAAGTCGTTCATTTCCTACAAATACAAAGCATGAAACTCATGTTTAGTATTAACAGCCTGTATAATATATTCAATTTGTATTTTACCTTTTTTAAAAGTTGCATTCTCTCTCCTACTCCCTTTAATAAAAAAATGAAATCCAATACTAATTTGTATTTAAAAATTTTTCAGAATAGGGGTAAATGTAACTAAATTCTGCATATGTCTTATCTTGCTTTCCAGACTGATATTGAAATAGTTTATGAAAACCAGTTTGAAGCAACAAGAGATGTAAGGAACTGGCAAGGGGCATCAATCACCAGGGACAGTACAATGACGTAAGTGGTTTCCAACTGTGTAGTTTGTGGTAGGAACTCCAGAAGGCTTATTACTACATTTAAAAAAAAAATTATATTTTTTTTTTTAGACTGACTGTCCTATGCAGCTATTCCAGAACCAGCTCTATCCCACTTCAAGTTGAGGTTGTCACCCTGCCACCACCTTCTCCTGTCTCCACCATTGGCCCTCTGTCACTAGAGATGAGGATAGCTCAAGGTAACTCATGTCTAACTATAAAGCATTGTTTCTGGAATCTTAGACACCAACACAAGAGAATATAAATGTGTTTTTTTTTTTTTTTGTTTTTTTTCCACATGGGGCAAGGAAATGTGCCTGACCAACTTTTATGGGGCTATACTCTAATCTTTACCATTTTCTAGACCCATCATATGCTGCATATTATGCTGAAGTAGACTATCCTGTGGTGAAGGTACTGAGAGAGCCAGTCTACCTGGAGGTCAGGATTCTGAGAAGAACAGACCCTAACCTGGTGCTGGTACTAAATGACTGCTGGGCCACCCAATCTACTGATGCCAGCCAGCAGCCACAGTGGCCCATTATAGCACAGGGGTAACTTATTTGTGCAAGTTTAACATAATGCAAACTGAAATATTCACTTCTAAAAATGAGGGTGATATTGTATAGTTTTTGTTTTATCCTTAAATTCTCATTGCAAACCATTCTTTGTTTCAGTTGCGAATTTTTTGGAGATAATTACTTAACAGAACTGATATCAACTGGTGCTTCCCAGAGCATACCCTTTCCAGCCTATTACCAACGCTTTACCATTAGCACTTTCACATTTGTTGATTCAGGAACCCAGCTGCCTCTTGGAGGATTGGTAAGATTATGTATATTCTTGAGGGCATTAAATAAACTTTAACCCCTTAGTGACCAGACCATTTAAAAAATTCTTACCGCTAAGGGCCAGGGCTTTTTTTTTTTAAATTTCTGCAGTGTTTGTGTTTAGCTGTAATTTTACTTACTCATTCACTGTACCCACTTTCTCACCATTAAATGTACTTTATAAAGATACCATTTTCATCTTTACTATAAAAAAAATTATAGTATAAAAAATTAAACACTTTTTCTAACTTTGACCCCCAAAATCTGTTGCACATCTGCAATCATCAAACACCCATGCTAAATGGTTTCTAAATTTTGGCCAGAGTTTAGAAATCCCAATGTTCACACTTTATTTTTTTTTTCAAGTTATAAGGCAATAAATACAAGTAGCACTTTGCTATTACCGAACCATTTATTTTCAAAATTAGCCCTAATTACATCATAACACGTCTGACGTTGGAAATGCTTCTCTGGGTTCCCCTTTGGTCAGAAATAGACATGGCTTTGGCATTACTTTTTGGTAAATGGAAGGCTGCTAAATGCCGCTGCACACTACACGTGTATTATGCCCAGCAGTCAAGGGGTTAATTGGTTAGCTTGTAGGGTAGCTTTAGTGCAGCCTCCCACCACCTGATCCCAGTACAAAATAAAAGGTGGGTGGCACACGCTGCCATCTTGGGTACTGGCACCTAGTTTGTTCAAAATTTGTTTTGTTTTTTAAATTACTTTAATGTAGCTCCCGCCCTCCAAGATCCCTTTCCCAACACTTATTCCTCCCTCTCCCCTTACAATTAAAATTATAATGTAGCAGACTCACTCCCAGACCTCTAATACCAGCTCACTGGAACTATTCCAGCTATGGGCTGCCTCCATGCTATCCCTCCCATGCCACAACTATCTGCACCATTGCTGGCTGATGCAGGGGGGCCACAGAGTGGCTCTCTGCATCGGTTTTTTTTTTTTTTTTTTTTAAAAAAGGTATTGCATGATTTAATATCGCTGCAATACCCTGAAAGTGATCACTATTGCTTTAAGTGCTTGAAACTCCTGAGGATGTACCAGGCACGTCCTTGGTCGTTAAAGGGACAAAATTAAAATTGTCATGCCCATTTCTTTTTTGAATAGTAGCACTTGCAACACCACTTACTATAAGCATTTCACAGAAATTTATCTCTGCAACCTTTTGCTAAGGTCTTGCTGTTAGTGATAACATTTAAATGTGTTGCTGATATGAATTTCAATCATGTTAATATTCCTCAGATATTGGATTCTGACATTTAATTGCCTTAAATCTTGACAAACTCAACTTAAGATCTGCTCTTTTATTTCTGTAACACTTCTCCAGGTGTACTTTCACTGCAGTGCCTCAGTCTGTGTCCCATCTGCTTTTGATTCCTGCAGAGTAACTTGTGCTACAAGGAAAAGTAAGCTTTCTCTAGTCTTGTATTTGGCAGTTCTCCGCCCTTTCATCTCCTGTTAATGGGTCTTGTCTGTACAACTTTTTGGTAACCTGCTTGTGTTTTTTTTTTTTTTTAATATAGAGAGAACTGCCAAAAAATCAGTTAAAGAGCAACTGACTACCATTGTGACATCTGGACCCGTTGAATTCCCTTTTGAAATGGAGAAGTTTAGCATTGAAGGTAACTTCCTCTATATAATAGTTTTGATGCATCTAGTTTGGTAAACTGATCAAAGAACCTAATCCAGCCTTTGTCCATATTATGAGCAGTAAATATATTTTAAACCTTTGAACATTTACCATATGACCTATAAAATTGCATTTAACACCTAGTATAGGTTTGGTTTCTTGTGGTGTGGGTTTTTTTGTGCACCATTATAGAACAGCTGACAATGCAACTTGCAGTAAAACCTGATATTACCAATCTTTTATTCCCTGACCCACTTTTAAACATGCTGCCACCCTGGCATATCAAGTTGAGATAAATGTATAGTAAAGCATCTGCATTGATATGAAAATCTTTTATATATATATATAATTTTTTTTTTTTTCTCTAGGTTCTCATGATTCTGAGTCCACTTACAAACTATGGGCTAAAGGAACAGCTGCTGCTGGAGGGGTTATGACTGTTCTTGTCATTGTGAGTGTTTGGATTTATCATAAAAGAAGCCCACACATGTATAATGTGAAAGTTTAATTAAACTTTTTCAAAAACATGTGTTGCTGGATTTCATTTCAGGCCTCTGCACACATTCCTAACCATTATCACCCTTGTATCTGGGCAGTTTCATTTGTATTACAAATGAAATACTAGTACAACAATTATACATGTAAATGCTAAACAATTGATGGCTATTCACCCTCAGCCATCTGGGGGTTTGAAGGTTCAGCTCAATAATAGGATAAAGAATATAGATGTGTCCAGTTAAGATGAAACTGAAGTGTATTGGAATCTTAATTTCAGTAATTCTGCTTTCTGTCTTAGTATACCTGGTTACACTTGACATGGTCAGTATGTCTCCACTATTTTATCTCCCAAGATATGTTTAAACATTGTGCTAGTATGGATTAAGGCTAAAAGATGGTTTAACTAACACTTGTGTAGCATCAGTAAAGAATCTGTATATGGTGCTCAACCACATCACATTTCTCGGACTATACAACATCTTCATATAAACGCACATACTTATGATATACTGGTGTCATAGCTGTAACATTTTGGGTAAATATGCCCTCAATACCTAAAAATATATTCTAAAAAAAATCCAGCTTAATGCCAAATACAATATTACAAAATTAATGTGGCATGAAACTAGATCTTTTAAGTTATCTGCATGTTTGCACAGAATGATGTAAATATGATTTGTAACTATTTTTGGACTTAAGAGTGTTTCCCTATAGTTTAAAGGACACAAAATAGTTATTCATGATTAGTTGGTTTTTTTTTCTTCAAGTTTTAAACAACTTTCCAATTGACTTCATTAGTTTGCTTCATTCTTTGAAGGAGGTGTAATGCACTACTGTGAGCTAGCTGGGGTGTATATGTGCAACCACCCATCAGCAGCTTCTGAGCCTAAGCTATAAAGAGACAAAGTAAATTATAGGAAATCAAAGTTATTTGAACTATCTGAATCAAGAAGAAACTGGGGTTTCATGGTCTTAAATTTCAAATAGCCTCAGACTTAATGTGTACAGTATTCAACCAGGCTGTCCAGTATATTTATGGGGGAGGGATATTGGACATGCCCTCCCCCACTTGGTGGTTTCCTAAGGGTACAGTTCTTTAGATAACAGTCTGAATGAAGAGGTTTAAATATCCTTCAATGAGGTTCTTTACAGGATTGAAGGGACAGGCAATACATTGTGTTCCAATTTCTCTCTATTGTCTTGCTTTGAAGCATTTTCCATCCAGAATTGAAAGGTGCCCACCAGCTAACACTTCCTGACTAAGGCCCGAAAAAAAAAAAAAAATATTTTTAGCATGACTTTATTAGTCCTAAATTTGTTTATAGAAATTGCTAAATGTAAGACCTAGTTTATGGTTTTAAGCAGTTGTCCATTTGCCTTCTCGTCTGTTCAGGACTGCTGAAAAAACCCTGGGATTCTATTGTAATGCAATATAGACTGCTACAAGAAGACTTATATTTTGCCCAAGGAGGTAGACATTACTAAGCAGCCCAGGTATAGCAAACCACTCATTTTTAAAATGGTAGGGGAACTTTGGTTCAACAATATACATGTAGGGCATCCTAAAGTTATATTTAACTCTGTCTTCCTGGAAACACAGGTGGCAACTTATTGCACTGTAAGTAATCGGGGCAGAGTACAGACATTGTGTGCAAATACTGTAGCTACAGTCAAACCCTACACATGTGTGCATGTTTATGTACACATGCTGATGGGAGAGATGGACATTTTATGTTAAAGCCTTCTGCACTATCCCTGATTCCATCACAAAGAGCAGCCCTAGGGCAATTGCCATCCTGGCTCTGGACCACTATACCTGCTTGTTTAGACCATTAACATTACCTTCACAAGTAAATCTGATAAAAACAGTCTTGACTAATCTGGAAAGCTGTCCTGTGTATAGACATGCACAGAGTTCCATGAATAATGCATCCCACATTTTTCATAACCATCTCAGATGCCATGTTTAGGTTTAAAAAAAATGTAAAAGGTAATATTTGGAAGATGTCTGGCTTTATTCTGGTGTTATGTTCAAATATTTGCATCAATGGGCAATCTTTGGTTGTCTTTCCAACATCAATATGCATTTGACAAAAAGGTTTGAAACTTCAGGCCATTAAAGAAACATGAATTTTTGTATATACCAATTCCATTATTCGAGGCATAATCTTTGTATTTTGTCTGACCTACAGTGTCTTATCTTATTGAAGAATAGAAGATGCTGAATTCCTTTGAGTCCTGGTAGCATATGCTGCATGTGTCTCTGCTTTAGAATTTGCAATGGCTTGTGATAAGTGCACTGCTACAGGCTGATCATTGGGATGGAAACATTTCATCATAAGTATACAGCTTACAATTCCTCAAGCTGAAAAATGCTTATCTTGAAAATTAAAACAATATATGTTGCCACCTGGTCTTAGGTATATTCTAGGATTTAAGATGTGCTTTATTTACATTGCCCCTTTCAATGAGGGTCACCCATGCAAGGGCCAGAGTCAGTGAGCTGTCTCATTTAGAAAGTAATGAAGCATCTCAGAGTAAATATAATGAGCACCTGACACTAGTGTTACTTGCCAGTATTTAACTGACAGCTGGTATTTTTAAGGTTCAGTTGAAAATGAAGATTAAATATAGAAATAAAGATGCTATCATAGTGAAATTTAATCTAAGTGTTATAATTTAATGATTTAAATCCTGTCTATTGCTTTAGTTCCTAATATATGCTGTATATGTATGCTAATTAGCATGGTCGTCTAACAGAAAAGGTGGTAACCCTACCTGGTACAGAATTGTTTTGTTTACCATTTTACTTTATTGCAAATAAAAACTATTTTACTTTCTATAGTTACATTGAGTCTAGTTTTACATGTAATTGCACTGCATATTTTAAGACCATTTACCAGCCACATTTTACAATATGAAACCTGAAGACAAATGTTTCGACAATAGATCTGTGACCACTTTACTCATTCCAGGATTCTCTCTTTAGCCAAATTTCTAAATCTAATTTTACAATTAGATGTGAATTTTGTAAAATTTTTTGGTACATATTTTGAAATTACATTGCATCTAATTTTCATAAATGTTTTAAAGGGACATTAAACTGTTTGGCACAACTACAATAGAATGGTCACTACTCAACATGTGTTGTATTTCCTCCTGTGCCTACAGCTGTTTAGTTATTCAACACTTTAAGGCAGGGGTGTCAAACTGGCAGTCTGCATGCGGCCCACGCTTCCTCCATGAAAAATATGAATATTACAAAGTGCGCTTACTGTTAGGGAATGGGATGTGCATACATGCAACCTCCATTCAGCTTTCCACTGACTGCATATCCTTATTGTTTTTGAACTGCGATTCACATGTGTAGTGAGCAGCTGTACTATGGTAGTGAGATAATACCCCTCAGTCTTGAACTAGTAGCATTTTTATTAAAGAAAAGGGCAAACACAGATAAGTGCATAATTTATTTGGCACATGCAGCACTTGTGTGAAATCAGTGCTGCCATAGTAATGAACACACTTGCTCATACTTTTTCAATACTTTTCTCTAAAATCATACTTTATATTGGATATTATATCCAAGAGGAATATGTCTAACATTATATAAATAGTGCATTGCTATGCTGACAGTAGTGTGATTCACTATTTATAATGCAGAGAAATTGTTATACTATGTGCAAGCGTATGCTAAACTGAGCGTGCTCAAAACAGATGCTGGAGAAAAAATAACATGGATGGAGCGTGTGCGTCTTAAAAGCGTTGGAGCATGTTTCATCAAGCCAGAGTAAGTTAATTAGGAGTTGCATAACATTTTTCTTTTGAAATGTATGCAGTTATTGCAAACACCACTGCTTTGTTTAGCAATGGCAAGATATATAGGTAGCGTGCGGCCCATGTGAGTTCAATTTGTATGGAAAATGGCCCGCGGCTCAAATATGTGACACCCCAGCTTTAAGGGGCTGAATTTTGCCTCGCTATACTGGGAGCTGACATCTTGTAGCACATTATCACATCCAGTGACAGAACTGGTTTGCACAAGGTGGTGATGCTGGCTGTTTAGTTTATCATGTATGCTAAAACCAAGCAAATAAGTGTGGGCTTTGCATTTAACACAATTTTAAAGTTGCAAAAATATATAGAATAGATTCAGGAAAATAGAGCCATGCAGTTGCTGCCCTGTATTGTAATTGCTATCCTGAAATGCATGATGCAGCTTTCAAAATCTGTCAATACAATAACATTGAAAGAGAATATGAAGTGTTTAAAAAAACAATGCCGTATAGGCACTCATCAGACTAACACTGATTCCACTACTGAATAACAGCTTACAAAAGGCTAATTATGACAAGGAAGGTAACAATACAAAAAACAGAATGAAAATGGGTATATACAGTGTTTATCAAATCGGGTGGGACAGGGAGAGAAAGGAAGAGCGGATAGAGGGGGTCAAGAACCTCTGAATCCTCAGATCGTTAAAAGTACATACTATTTAGGCTGACTGTCTACTTGTACTCTGCAGAGTATTTAGGGATTCCAAAGGTTCCCATATTGAACAGAAAATGTTAATCTGCTGCCTAGCTCTAAAGACCGGCTCCTCCATTGATTTCATATAGTTAATGCAGTCTAAAATACCCTTCCATCTAGGGGGAATTTTACATTCTTCCATTTTCCTTGTTATCTGTAGTTTGACCGAGAGCAAAATATATACAAATAGATACTGTTTATGATTTAGGACATTTTCTAATACCTAAATGCAAGAGTGCCTGGGAGTGACATCAGGAAGGTCCAGGCTGGAACAAAGTTGTTGTGCCTTGGTCCAAAAAGAATTAAGGACAGGGCAGGACCACTAAATATGATGAGGACCTCCCAGTTCTCCGCACTCACTCAGAGCAAGTACATTTTGTGTAGTTACTTTGGTTGGGACTAAATGCTACCTGGTCAGAAGTTTATAGTATAGTCCATACATTGTCACGCAATGTATTTGCAGACTTGGCTATATGAATAGCATTCACTGCTTAGGTGTATACTCTCGTCACCATCCTGCTTCCCACATGTCCTTGTGTTTTGATGTGCAGGAGTCACCCAAAATACATTTATAGTGGGTAGAGTTTTATAAAACTGTAGGTAATTTGACCACAAGGTCAGACTACAAATGTCGTCCTCGAGGATTCCTCAGGATCGCATCAACTTCAATCTGAAAAACTGAGAAACGTCAGCGACATTTCGGGTTTCACACCCTTATTCATCAATGCAAATTCTCATTTCTTCCCTATTTACTCAATAGGGACACACACCCATGAGTTCATTTAACCCCTTCAATACATTAGCACATACAAACATTTCACAGTAAGCCTATACATGATTAGGAAGCAAAAACAAACAATCCTCTGCATATCTACAAAATACTGAGCTCATCATCATAAAAAAAAATCCAGAAGAATTCTCTTTAAGGTAATGTTCCTTATCTCCCCACGTCTAAAAGTCAACACCTGTTCTATTATCTGGAATTTCAGCTAACTACATTTTATGCATACAAACCACAATGTTAAAGTTACAGGTGATTTAATGGGGGGGGGGGGTTCCTCATATTTTATTTATGATCTGTTCTTTCACTTACTTTGTGTTTCTCCTATATACATTAAACCAGACATTTTAATAAATAAATAGCATATTCGGTATTCCAAGTTGGGTAGAAAAAAAATAAAATTTCAGGTTATCTGTTTGAGGGTGTACAACAATGTAACCCTTGATCATGTTATTACAATGGGAACGCCCCAGACATGGATAGCAACCAATATTCTTTTTGGAAATATACTGTTTAGCTGTACTCTATCTGGACCTACATCAGCCTTAACCAAAGTATCTCTTATATTGGTACCTCTCTTATACGCAGCCATTGGAAATCTTTTCATATCATTTTCTGTGTCATCAAATCCATATCTAGATACAAAAACCATTCTCTGATCCTTATCCATTGTTTTCTGTTTATTCGTTATAAGTAATTGTTCTCTAGGTATACTGAGTAAATTTTGTTTCTTTATCAATTAACCCTCTATTGTATCCTCTCTACAAACAGCCCATCTTCTACTTTTTTGTTATGACACAAAGAGGGAGGATGGGTACTAGAGGCCAATAGCAAATTATTTCTGTCAGTGCTGCTTTTTTTTTTTTGTATATATCCACTCAACCTGCCACCTTCTTTGATGACCAAAGCGTCTAAAAATGCAAACTTCTCTTCATTATGAGTTGGCAGATTTTAAGCTCTCTTGAAAATTCTGGAAGGTAGAAGAATCAGTTTGATGTGTGTCGGGTGAATCTCCTAAATTATATAGGGACGGATAATAATTTGCGAACCCCTCATCAATGTCTTTGGGAGCATAGACTGTTCCAGAAACTGTCTTGGTTGTAAAAATACGGCTGAGTTCTGTGTCAAAGCTTTTAATCGCCCTGTGAACCAGAATTGCAACCCTTCTCATTTATTTTAGTGAATTAGATTGCCTCACAGGAGAATTTGCAGAATTTCAGAAGAACTGGGAACTCCCCTGTCAATGGGTCTCCTGCAAAATTGACCTTGTAAGTTAATAGGTGGCAAATTAAGACTACGCTTATTATGTGAGTTTAAGCCTTGGGTGTTATCAGGTATTAATATACAACAAATTAAAAGGACAGTAAAGTCAAATTTAAACTTTCATGATTCAGAGCATGCAATTTTAAACAAGTTTCCAATTTTACTTCTGTTATCAAATTTGCTTCGTTCTCTTGGTACCTTTTTTATTATTAAGGCTTAAAACTAGGTATGATTATATGAGCTCAGCAATGTGCACGTGTCTTTTTGTATAACAAAGCTACAAATGTTGCAAAACACTGCTTACATAGAGTACTAAAGACACGTGCAAATGAGCCTACCTAGTTTTACTCTTCAATGAAAGATAACAAAAGCATGAAGCAAATTTGATAACAAAAGTAAATTTTTAAAATTGTATGCTCTCTGAATCATGAATGTTGAATTTTTACTTTACTGTCCCTTTAAGAAGTGTATTGAGAACACTAGCCAAATGATTGTGGTCTAGTATTTTAAACAAAGAGCACAACTATTAATGTAGTGGGGGGGAAGTGTAGGCACAGATAAATCTCCATAAGGAATATTTATTTGGTTATATATCTGCACAATATTCACATCATATAATACAGAACGTTTGAACTTTTTCTAATATGAACTTCAGTATGTATGACAGGGCTAAGCTAAACAATCCAGACTAGAGTTATCAACAATATAATAGACGTGGTGTAGGAGTATAATAGTGATAACTATATTGGGATTAGCAAAAATATATATATACACTGCTAAATAACAAACAAGACACAATGAGAAATATACATTTTCTCTCTTGGGCGATACTTTCCTCTCTCCAGTAATCATATAGGAGATTTCAGGTGATCTATTGATGACAGGTCTATGTCCTGTTGTTAAAAAGAGGAGAAAAAGGAACAGGCACATCTCAGGGTCATGCCTAGTGACAAAAAAGGGACCTGTAGTTAAACTAAGAATAAATAGTAGGAAAGATTAAGTCCAGTCTCTCGGTGGTAATGTTGGTGAATCAGATGGAGAGGATTGTCTATTTTTACTCTGTTTAGGTCACTGTGATAAGGGTTGCCACTCTGGAGCTGTGGCACTTAGCCATAAAGAAGAAGTGGTACTTGATGAGGAAGACTCTGCTGCCTTTGGTAGAAGATCCCAACTCTGCAACAGTTCCCTAGCTTGTTGCGGGGAGGTGGCTACAAATTGCTGTCCTTCTTTGTTAATAAATAATCTCAGCAGGAGCCCCCCATCTGTATTTTATACCCTTGTCTCGCAGTATTTTGGTGCATAACAAGTTATTTCTGTGGCGTTCTAGAGTATGGGGTGATAGATCTGGGAAGATTTGCAGGCCTGAAAAATCAGCCAGTCAAGGTTTCCTCCTTAGAGCTCTCAGAAATTTTTCTCAAAGTGTAATAATGTTGGCGGGCAACAACACCCTAGGTTTCTCCTCATCCACTAATCTTGCCCTCAAAGCTCCGTGGTCTCTATAGTAATGCTTATTTTTCAATAGTAGGATCCAGGACTGTTTTAAATAGGTCTTGGAGAAAGTCGTCATGGTTTCTCAACCCATGGTATGCGTACCCCATGTAGACTGTCCCTTTAAGCCTGTTTTCAGGTTTAAACTCTCTTCAGTTGTTATCCACCAGAGCTCTAGCTAGACGCGTCCACTCCTGTTGCAGGCTAGATTTGCCCCCCTTGTGGAAATAGTTTAATAAAGTTAGGTCTATGGATGCACCTGCTGCAGTTCAGAACACTTTGGTGTGCTGCTGTGCTTGCAAATTATTGTTTTCAAATGAGCAACTGAGAGGCTGAGGAATATGTATATACAGCAAATAATCATTAAATACTGTCAAATTGTACCCGATGTGTCTCCACTGCCAGGAGGCATAAGTCTACTGCCAGTGCAAAATCTCTGCTTCATCTAATGAGATACTAGTCAGTTTTTAGTTCACTTTATCTCTACTATAGCAACTCGCTATGGGGAATATTTATCAAAGCCTCAACCGCAAATATGCCGGAATTCTGCAGTGTAATTGTTGGGAGCTTGATCCGACCTAGTTATCAAAGCCTACAGACCGGAAAATGTTGAAATTTGTGACGTAACATACGATCCGCCGGTCTCAAGCCGACGCAGATCGATGCTTACATCATTACAGAGGCTCTGACACTTTTTCCCATTTACCAAATAGTTAACAGGTATGCTCGCGGCTATTCCGGCCCAGCGTACCTGGTTTTCAATCCGCCACCCTGGAGGCTGCGGATGCCATAGAAATCAATGGGATTCTGAAAGCAGCAAAAGCTATTTCTATTTCTATGTTTTTTATTTTATTATTTTATTTCTTTGTACACAGCATACATAGCATGAAAGAATATACTTAAAAAACCTGTGGCAGATATTCATTTCTATCTGTCCACAGTCCAATAACAATCTCTTCAAACTTAAAGGGACACTGAACCCAAATGTGTTCTTTTGTGATTCAGATAGAACGTGCAATTTTAAGCAACTTTGTAATTTACTCCTATTATCAATTTTTCTTCATTCTCTTGCTATCTTTATTTGAAAAAGAAGGCATCTAAGATTTCTTTTTTGGTCCAGACTCTGGACAGCACTTTTTTTATTGGTGGATAAATTTATCTACCAATCAGAAAGAACAACCCAGGTTATTAACCAAAAATGGGCCGGCATCTAAACTTAAATTTTTGCATTTCAAATAAAGATACCAAGAGAATGAAGAAAATTTGATAATAGGAGTAAATTGGAAAGTTGCTTAAAATCACATGCTCTATCTGAATCACTTAAGAAAAAATTGGGTTCAGTGTCCCTTTAAGAAAATTCTATTCAAAAGGGAGGAGGAAAAAATAAAAATGTAAACATTCCAGTAGTTATTACTCCTATGTTGCATTCAATATTGGTAACATCAAATAACTCATTAAATACCTTGTATTCGTGCAGTCACCTTATATTACTTTAAAAAAGTCTTACTACATATGACCTAAATAATTCTTATTGTTTCACTATGGTATAAAACGTCTTAATTAACATAATTTTTTGCATTCCTCGGGGAGAAGAGAGAAAAAAGGGGGGGGTGGAGTATCGATTATCTAGTCACTTGTAAACCATTTACTAGGGAGTAACCCTTGTTCTAGCTGCTGTTGGACCCAGCTAGATGTCTTAAAAGGGAGGGTAAGTTGACGTTGAGCTCTTTTAGATAGAGAGTTAATATAGTACATCCATTTATTAAAGAACCGGCCAATTTGTTTGGGATTAGGATTTTTTAAATTAAATAGTTCCACAACACTCTGATACTGAACGGTGCTCAGACACTCTGTTAGTTTAGGTCCTTTCTCCCCCTTCCAACTCTTTAATATTAAATTCCTCCCAATCAATATGAGTAGATTAATAAATCTGACGTTGGGCAGCTCCGGGAGTATTTACATAGAAAAAGTATCTGCTGCAAATCAAATTTAAGTCGCGTTCCCAAAATCTTGCTACCCCAAAAGTAATTTTTTTTTGTCAGAATTGGTAAAATTTTGTGCATGACCAAAAACAGTGTGCAATATCTGCGCTTCTGAAACCACATCTAGGGCAGTTTCCTTGGTCCTGTGCCCATTTCTCCATTCTATCTGGGGTAAGGTAAAGGTAGAAAGAGTATGTCACTGAACGCCTACTACAAAGATGACCCTTAGCTCTAATAAAATGACCCCTAGCGGTCAGAGATTGTATGGAGAATCAGAAGAAATATTATCAAAGCGCCAAATAACAATGGCAGGGTCTAAATGGTATACAATGAGTTTAATTCAAGCACTTGCATTTGAATAAAAATATAACAATGTAACAGTTTAGATAATTTAATGTGACAATATAAAATTATGTGACATTTTGTAATTAAAACATGTTACAATTAAAACAATAATCGAGGATCCAAGATTTTACAATAGTTTGGTATTTTAAATATTGTAAAATCTTGGATCCTCGATTATTGTTTTAATTGTAACATGTTTTAATTACAAAATGTCACATCATTTTATATTGTCACATTAAATTATCTAAACTGTTACATTGTTATATTTTTATTCAAATGCAAGTGCTTGAATTAAACTCATTGTATACCATTTAGACCCTGCCATTGTTATTTGGCGCTTTGGTAAGGTAAAGGTAGGCCATATTTATTATTTTCAAATGGTATTCCTTGCGACTACTTAGCACCACTGCTTTAGCAACTAGTACCATGCTATGTATTAATGTTTCTCTATCTACGTCAACTCTTACCCTGCTCCACTTTGCCCTGATATCCAAAATATTACTTTCTCCAGAAAATTTCAATAATGCCTTATAAATCAAAGAAATGGTGCCCACCCCCTCTATAGTCCCTAACCACTGCCCCCAATTATCTAGTGTCCAAGTCTAACCCTGTTTCATGTCTTAGATCCCCTATCCAGTGTCTAGCCTAGAGATAGGCATAGAAATGGACTGTTGGGAGATTATATTCTTGCGACAGATCCGGAAAAGTCTTCATTATTGAGGACTTGTCTTCACACAATTGAGATACATACTTTAATCCCCTCTCAGCCCATAATGAATAGACAGAAATACCCACTCCAGTGGGAAAATCCGGATTACCTATAAATGGAAGAAACTCCGATTTGCAGGAATTTAGTTTAATCTTGCCACATATTTTTTGCCATAATGTATTTAAATGTAGAGAATTAGGCGATATTACTAGGGAGTTTGGCAGCAGGATAATGCAAAATTACTTGTAATGCAAAGGGCGAAATCAGGCTAGTTTCCATTTCATAGAATGTGTCCCACTCTTTTTCTGAGATCCAATCTAAGGAAAATTTACAGAGGGCAGCATAATTGTAGAATTTAACATTTGGGCAAGCCATACCACCATAAGTTCTGGATAGAGTTAATTTAAAAAAAGATATACATGGCTTCTTATCCTTCCAGATAAATTGGTTAAAAATCCTATTAAGGAAAATAATATTTTTTTTATACAAGAGGAGAGGAAGGTAAGAGGAGAAAATAAAGAAGTTTGGGGAACAGGATCACCTTAATTAACATAATCCGAGCAGTCACTGATAATGGGAGATCACCCCATGTCTGTAATTTATCTGCAATTCCTTTAATACAATGTACAACATTTAAACCATACCACAACTTTGGACTACAAGTCAAGGTAATCCCTAGATATCTAATCTGTTCATTTTCCTGGAAAGCGTGCAAAATAGGGTTGGAAGGTTTACATATCCATAAAAGTTATGGATTTCTCATAATTTATTTTATACCCTGAAAAGGAGCTAAAAAAGTTAAAAAGACGTATCACCCGTTGGACAGAGTCTGCAGTGTTACTCAAAAAAAGAAGTAAGTCATCTGCGAAAAGAGACAGAACTAGCTTTTGCCTGCCAATATGGATACCTTGTAATTCTTGTCTCAAGTAGATCGCTAGTGGCTCAATGGGCAACCTTGTCTCATACCTCTTTTTAGGGGAAACCTGTCTGTGGTACCTCCATTTACTATGATCGCTGAAAATGGTACGCGGTATAGCTGTCAGATAAAATGTTGCAGAACTCCTGCTTAGCCGAACCTTTCCAAAGATGTAAAGAGGTGGTCCTAAATGATGGAATCAAATGCTTTTTCAGCATCCACCGTAAGAATGGCAAGGTCCCGTTTAACATAAGACTTTTTACCCTTCATTTTATTCCAAAAACATCTAATACCAACTGTACTTTACGAAGATTTTTAACTGGGTTCCTGCCTGTCATAAATCTTGATTGGTCTATATGTATAATATGTTACAGGCATGATTTCAACCTATTCCCAATGATAGCAGTAAGGATCTTATAATCCTGATTTAATAAGGATATCGGTCTATACGATGTAGGTAACTCTGGGTCTTTACCCTTCTTGGGAATCAATACTATGTTAAATGCGGCAAAAAGTGCTGACTGTGGTTGTTTTTTAATGAAATAGTCGTTAAATAATGTGCATAGATTAGGGGGGATCAGATCAATAAGTAGCTTATAAAATTCAGCTGGTAGTGAGTCTGGCCCCGGGGACTTTTCCAGTTTAAGTTTTTTTATAGTATCCACTATTTCTGTTGTCGTAATAGGCTCACTTATCCTCTGAAGGTCAATCTTCTCTATTTGGGGCAGGTTAATCTTCTGCCAAAACTGCAGTTACCGTAGATCTGACTTGGTGAATAGATTTCCTGGAAAAACTCTAGACAAGCCTCCCTAATCTCTGAAACCTCAGTGATTCTATTGTTCTTATACTTCAATGTTGTGATAAAACGCTTCATCTGCCTAGTTTTAGAAATTCTAGCCAAATATTTGGCCGAAGTACCTTGTATCCCTGCAAAGAATGCTTTCTGCTTTTGTTCTTCTAGTATTGAATATTGTTTAAAATGTATATCGTGTGCTGTTTTGCTTTCTTTCTATTTATTCCATAAAATCATAGAGGGGTCATTAATATATTTTCTATAGTTATTTCTAAGAGTATTGGAGAGTTGCTCTTCCCTCTTGCCCCTGATGGACTTAAGCCTAACCAAGTATGCTTTGAACTCCTCTCTAAATACTGCCTTTGCAGTATCCCAGAATCTCGGGTTTGTCCCGATATTCGGCATTCTCCTCATATAATTGTCTCCATCTGTTCTGTAACCATGCTTTGAAATGGGCATTATTGACAAGATACTGTGGGAAAACCACCTGCCATTATTTGCCGAGAGGTGGTCTTTTAGGCCAATTTCTAGTGTGATGATGGTGTGGTCAGATACAACTATTTCCTGAATACTTGACTTAATCCCCATCCTCATCATATGTTTAGTAACCAAAAAAAAGTCTATTCTATAGAAGGATTTATGCACCCCAGAGACACATGTACTCTCTACTATTTGGATTTTGTGCCCGCCATATGTCCTGAAATGCAAATTTCTGGCATAGCCTCCGTAATATTCTTGTTTCTCGACTTTCCTAGTGGTATTTCTTACTTTAGATCTATCTAGTATATGCGAGAAAGCCATATGAAAGTCGCCTACCATCACAATATCTTTCCCTATATAAGGAAACAATTTCAAGCTAATACTCTCCCAAAACTCTGTCTCGACTGTATTTGGCACATAAATATTACAAAATATAAAGGTGTTCCCATTTATATCTACTTCAATAATGTGGTATCACCCATTTAAATCATTATCTACTGAAACTATATGGTACTTCAGCTGCTTATGGAACAGTATAGCCAAACCCCGTTTTGCCTTACCATAGGGGTGAACACCACCTCTCCCACCCACTTACATTTGAGTTTAGCGGCATGCAGGGGCTTAAGTGTGTCTCTTGAATAAAGGCTATGTCTGGGTTTTTAGCCCCAAGATACCTAATCATTAGCTTCCTTTGCCTGGGGGATGAGATCCCTCCTATATTCCAGGATAGTAAATTTAATTTAACCATTCAATTTCTAAAACAAACGTGAGACATATTGGAGAGAAAAAAAAAGGGAAAAAGGGATTACTGTCCCCCCAGGAGTGCAACATACGTCTAACAGCAAGCATAAAGTTGCCATAATATGGCTAGGGCAATAATTCAACAGTATTATTTTGCAATTAAGCTGAAGAAACCTGGTCCTTACAAGAAATAAAAACAAATGAACATCAACACTTTTATACACTGAATGGCATATGTTCACTATACAGTCCTATTAATAAAAATAACAAAAGTGACCTCCTCATTAGATGCAATAATTAATATATAAACATTCTAAAATAAAAATCTTATTCAACCCCATTACTCTGGTAAAAAGCCTGTATTTCCTCGACTCTGCTAAAGATAGTGGTTTCACCGTCCCTAGCCACAATAATCTTAGCCGGGTAAACCAGTCTTGTTTTGAAATTAGCCCTAATCAGTTTAGAGCAGAATGGTGCAATTTCTCTAAGTTCATTCTGGGTCTCAATGGAAAAATCCTGAAATAACAGGACCTTATGGGCCCCAATCATAATATTGTTATTTTTGAGGTAAAGCCTCAGTATATGGAACTTGTCCTGAAAATTCAAAAATCTAATAATTACCACTCTTGGTTTAATTGTTCCATCAGGATTCTTTCGTACTATTCCCATTCTGTGTGCTCTTTCTACTGGTATCCTTATGTTGTCAGTATTACTACCGACAAGCTGGGGTAATCTAGTGAAAGCAAAACTTACTAAATCCTGAAACTCCCCTGTCTCAGGTAGCCCAACAACGCTAAGGTTATTGCGCCGAGACCTGTCTTCTAATTCTTCCAATTTCAAATACATTGAGTTTAGTTTACTCTCTTGGGAATTAATCACTTGATCCATAGTTAGTGATCTATCCTCAAGGTCTGAAACCCTTGTTTCCAGTTTGTTCATCCGTGTTGAGAACTGTTTAACATCACTGGTCAGTGTGACCATTTCCTGTCTTAAGGACTCAAATTGTGGGGTTATGAGTGCTGAAATCTGCTGTATTAACAAAGTGTTGTCCTGGTTACCCATACCTGTTTTGTTATGTGCCTCTAGGAAACTATCATTAGGCTTATATTTCTTCTCTGTTTGGGTGGCATGATGGGTGAATTAGGTTTTGAGTGAGAAATGAACCTTTCCATAGGGGGTCAATAGTGAAACAAAAAAGAAAAAATATAGTGGATCTAACCACCAATTTATTATATGTGAAAGTGTTAGAGAAAGTCAAATAGACTACATGAACCTGCCATGTGAATTGTGAAGAAAACTATAGCACAGAAAATGCTTTATATCTGTGACTGTGAGTGTAAGTGCTGGGAAGTGCTACCTATGTGAGCATGTGCTGCGCACAGAATATCCTTAGTAAAATTCAAATAAAGTTAAAATCATGTCACTTGGTTTTCCATATCCAAAAGACAGTGATACAGAGAGGAAAAGTAAGGCAAACAGGACACGTATAGTACTGAACATTTGAAAATATTAGATGGTATGTATCAAGGTTTTCTACCGCCTAATCAACGTAGGTAATGAACAAAATAACAAGAAAGGGCAGCTCTAACCAGTCCTGATTCTTTTAACCCCCGCCTATTGTTATCTTTTAGTTAGTCACATAGACCAGTGCCACAGGGGCTATCCAGATATTTGTTTCCCACAGCGAAGCCTTTTTACCTCAGACCAAGGGTGGGATCTGAAAGGGACCAGTGATATTAACTCCCCTTTCAGTCTACCCTCTGTCGAGCGCTCAGCAGTAGTTTCTAGCAGTCAGATCAAACAGGGAGTAATAACCATGCAGCTATACATATCAAAGGGAGTAAACTAAGCAATATCGTTAGTAGCAATAGTAAGAAGAAGGCTTTTTTTGTTTTTGTCCATAGTCCAGCAAAAATTAATCTAGCAAAAATTAATAGCCGAGTTAGTGCAGAAGCTAGTAATTAGACAGTATGTAATTCCACTAGCACTCCATGCCACAGCAAGTGTAAGGGTTTAAGCTTCAAATGGCTGGTCAGGCTAGGCTACATTCAGGGGGCCCAGTTTAAGGCAGTTATATCCTCAATTCAGATATCCAGAGCCTTGTTACCTTCAACACAGTCTCCTGTTATTGCCAGAACAGTTCTATAATAGGGGACCCCAACTCTTGGAGTATACATAGATAGTAAGGGTTTTTAGACTTGAGCGCACGTCACCCCTTTAGTATAAACCTGTTGTGTTCCCCCCAAACAATTCCCACGCTGTCAGGGTAGAAGTACCTTAAATCCATATAAAAGTACTGCTTATATACTGCTCCCCCTGCTCCTCCGTGCAGCAAAACACAACCAATGATTTTAGGGATACATTACCAAGTACCTTAATGAAGCAGACAAGTTCCGTGATACTTGCAGTTTGCCTCCACAAGTGGGGAGTCTCGGTTTTCTCCGCCCTCCTTCCTCAAAGCTCTGCTGCCGAGACAAGTGTTTGTACGGACTGGGTGCTTAAGACTTGAAGCCACGATCTTGTCCGGCTGCCGGAAGTACTTTAGCTCTTATGTATGGTGTTTGCCGAGCTCAGATCCCTCTGCTTCCCCCAGTCTCACCACCACCATGCAGTCAGCGACTCCAGTTAGGTCCATCAGCCGATCCATGGCTGCAGCTGGTCAAAAGCTTTTCTTTAGCAGGCAAATGAAGCAGGTAATAGGGCTTGGTAGATAGCAGAACGCCCGTAGGCGTTATGACTCTGCAAATTAGTCTTTCTGCAGTATAGGGCTGCCAGTAAATGATCCAGGCCAGGTACTATATATACCAGCCAAGGAAACAGGGCAGCTTGGGGAGATCAATATTGCCCTTCAGTGTAGAGCCTTGTGCAAGCACTCCACACAACCGCTAGCTCCACCCCAAAGCCCTCCTTAGCCACAAGTTACGTTTACACCTAACACCCGAACATAAACCCAGAGTCTAAACACCCCTAATCTGCCGCCCCCGACATCGCCGCAACCTAAATAAAAGTATTAACCCCTATTAGGCCACTCCCTGCCACCGCCGTCACTAAATAAACATATTAACCCCTAAACCTCTGGCCTTCCACATCACCACAACTAACTAAACCTATTAACCCCTAAACCGTCAGCCCCCCACATCATCATAAACTAAATTAAGCTATTAACCCCTAAACCTAACAACCCCCTAACTTTAAATTAAAATTACAACATCCATATCTTCAAATAAATTTAGACTTACCTGAAGAATTAAAATAAACTATTTTAAAATATTAATTAACCTACCCTAACTATTAGACTACAATTAAATTAATCTACCAATTAAATTAACTAAATTACAAAAATAAAAACCTAACAATACTCAAATTATTTAAATATACTATTAATCCTTATTACAAATGACTAAATTACACCTAATCGCCCTATCAAAATAAAAAAGGCCCCCCAATTAAAAAACCCTAGCCTACAATAAACTACCAATGGCCCTTAAAAGGGCCTTTTGTGGGGCATTGCCCCAAAGGAATCAGCTCTTTTACCTGTAAAAAAAAAATACAAACACCCCCCAACAGTAAAACCCACCACCCCACCACCCAACCAACCAACCAACCCCCCCAAATAAAAAAAACTATCTAAAATAACCTAAGCTCCCCATTGCCCCGACAAGGGCATTTGTATGGGTATTGCCCTTAAAAGGGCATTTAGCTCTTTTACATGCCCAGACCCTAATCAGCCAATAGGATTGAGCTTTCATCCTATTGGCTGATTGGAACAACCAATAGAATGAGAGCTGCTCAAATCCTATTGGCTGATTGGAACAGCCAATAGGATTTTAGCAGCTCTAATCCTATTGGCTGATTGAAATCTTTCAGCCAATAGGAATGCAAGGGATGCCATCTTGGATGATGTCACTTGCATTGAAGTTCCAGTTTACGCCGGCGACCATATGAAGAGGATGCTCTGCGACAGATGTCTTCAGGATGGACCCGCTCCACACCGGATGGATGAAGATAGAAGATGCCATATGGATGAAGACTTCTTGCCGCCTGGATGAGGACTTCACCAACTGGATGAAGATCGAAGAGGCCGTCTGGATGAAGACTTCTTGCCGGCTGGATGGATCCTTCAAGCGGGACTTCAATAACTGTAAGTGCATTGTCGGGGTTAGTGTTAGGTTTATTTAAAGTTTTTTTGGGTGGGTTTTATTTTTAGATTAGGGTCTGGGCATGTAAAAGATGCCCATACAAATGCCCTTTTCAGGGCGTTATTTTAGATCATTTTTTTTTATTTAGGGGGTTGGGTGGTGGGTTTTACTGTTGGGGGTGTTTGTATTTTTTTTTTTTACAGGTAAAAGAGCTGATTTCTTTGGGGCAATGCCCCACAAAAAGCCCTTTTCAGGGCCATTGGTAGTTTATTGTAGTCTAGGGGTTTTTTTTATTTTGGGGGGAGGGGGGGCTTTTTTTATTTTGATAGGTCTATTAGATTAGGTGTAAATTTTTTTATTTTTGATAATGTGTTTTTTTTATTTTTCGTAATTTAGTGTTTGTATGGTTTTTTGTAACTTAGTGGGGGGTTTTCTCTGTAATTTAGTAAATTGTAATAAGGTTTAATAGTATATTTAAATAATTTGAGTAGGGTTAGGGTTTTTTAATATGAAATTTAGTTAATTTAGTTGGTAGTTTAATGTATTTGTAGTATGATAGTTAGGGTAGATTAATTCATAGTTTAAAATAGTTTATTTTAATTCTACAGGTAAGTTTAAATTTATTTGGTTGTTGTAAATTTATTTCGTTGTTAGGTTTAGGGGTTAATAGCTTAATTTATTTTTTGGTGATGTGGTGGGCTGACGGTTTAGGGGTTAATAGGTTTAGTTAGTGGTTGTAATGTGGGAGGCAAGAGGTTTAGGGGTTAATATGTTTAGGTGGCGGGATAGGGGTTAAACATTTTAGTATAGTGGCAGCATTTAGTGACAGGGTATAAATAAAGTTTGGAAAAAGCTGAATAGACGCGAGATCGATGACTGCTAGTTAACAGCAGTCCAATTCTCATCGCCCCGTACTTGGTGCGAGTCTTTTTGACGGATTTTTTCATAACTAAGGAGAGAGTATTGAGATATGCGGCTGGCGATGTTAGGTGAGCGTATTGATGCCGGCGAATGCAGCACATTTGACGACTTTATAGATATCCCTCTATGTGTTATTCACTTGCTCACAGTTATCACCTACTTTATTACACTTGCACAGGATGCTCTCCCAGATCAGCATGCAAGGAACTATAGTTCAAATTTGTGTTAATAAAAGCAGCCGTAGACAATAAAAAATAAATAAATAAATTATCAATGTAAAGCAGACATAGGCTGTTTTGATGTCCCATTAAATATTTCTGTGAAAAAAAGGGACAATCTAATTAAAAATAGGTCTGGTCACTATAGTTGGTTTAAACAGTCTGCAGCATTATGATTAAAACCTAGGTTATAAAATTAGCTTTTTAACCTTTTTAGGTAGTGAGAGACAAGCATAATTTTTACACAAAAGCAAGACATTTAATTTCCCTTTAAGGGACCAGTAAATACAGTAGATTTGCAGAATCAACAAATGCATGATAAAAAGACAATGCAATAGCACTTAATCTGACAAATGTTAAAGTTATCTATTTTTCCACTCTTCCTGTATCATGTGACAGCCATTAGCCAATAACTAAATAAATGCATATATGTATAGTCTGTGAATTCTTGCACATGCTCAGTAATGGTTGATGGCTCAAAAAGTGTAAATATAAAAAGACTGTCCACATTTTGTTAATGGAAGTAAATTGGAAAGTAATTTTAAACTGCATTCTCTATCTGAATCTTAAAAGTTGAATTTTGACTTGAGTGTCCTTTTAAGTGAGCAGATTTCTCATACAGTTCCCCATGCCTATCCAAATTATTCCTTTATATTATATTTAACCAGATTTAGTGGGCAGTGGTTCCTTTTCATAGCATTTTAGGAGGATTCTCTGGATTAAAAAAATAAAAAAGACTAGGGAGTTTATCCTGACGTACTGGTATTATACCTTTTTTTTCCCCGTAAGTTTGAGTGTATCTGCTTTTATAGGTTTTTGCTATAGAGGTTCTCTTTTTGGGTAATCTAGATTGGTCTGTACTCTAATTTATAAGTACCTTTCAGACTATTACCCCCAACAAACACATCTGAAAATCTTGTCATTGGATGATCAGAGATAAAACAAATGTCATAATGTTGTGTAACATCACTTCAATTAAATTAATCGCCTGAGCTACTTTTGTTCCAGGCAAAAGAAAAGACCCACTAAGACTACCAGAGATTAGATATCTTCAGTCCTTCTAGATATATTATACCATCACTATTTAGTAAATGAGTCCCCAATATAAAATTATATTAATCTGATTCCATCAACATCTTTATATATGTTCCTATTTATTTTAATTACTTTTTTTTGGGGGGGGGGGGGGATTTGTGTAGTATGCCAGGACACATTTTAAAATATAATTTCCTCATTAGAGTGTAACAGAGTTTCTTTTTTTATCAACACCTGTGTGTTTGCAGTTTAAGTGACTTTCTGACACAAAAAAACATTCTCTAATTTGATCAATAAATGCAGCGAAGGTGCACCCGAAATTTTTGACGAAAAGTGAAAACTTTATTATAGCTCAATCATTCAGCAAAAGTCTAATGCTCTACTGACTGAGCTATCTCTAATTTGTTAGAGCCAGTAAAATGACAAGTGGCAAGTCCTGCTCAAGAGCAGCAGTAAGCATTATAGATTCCAAGGAGGAAGTCACTGGAGAGTCAGACGAATGACCTATACTTTCATGCTTGTAGCTCACAAAGAGGGTTCTACCTATGTGTTTAAGCCCTTCCTGGGATTTAAATGCACATGCCAGGATTGCAAGTTGAGCACAAAAATGAAAGTGGCATGGAGAACTAAAATAGTTGGAGCTGCAAAGTGCAGGTGCATAATTTCCCTCCGGTAATTGAACCCTAAGAGGGCCTGCGCTAAAATTCATGTTGAATAACACTCAAATTTAAAGATAATAGAGATTCAGCTCAAGTAGTTCTTTTTTTTACCCTCTTGATCCTTTCCCACTCCTGCCTTTTGTTCTATACCACATCTCTTTAAACCATTCCCAAAACTTTTTTGAATTTTAATCATTTGTTTCATATTTATTGTGACTTAATTCACCTCCATTTATTTGTTTATATTGCACTTTAATGAGTTTTTGAATGCACAATACCAAGTGTTAATATCAGCATTCAATTCAAAAGCTTAACCAATGATTTATAATGAGTGCAATAAGCAACTAATACAGCTTCCTATTGAAAGTACAAGGTGCACTATATACTGTATGTATCAAGTACATTTTAAGCAACAATGTCTAATACCCAATCAGGCATTATAGTTTGCGCTAAGCCACTGGTTTTCAAACCTATCCTCAGGCCTCCCCAAAAGGCACTAATGAATTAGACTATTTCATATTTGCATTAGAGCGTCCCTTTGATACTATTGCTGAATTGTGTTTATTGTTCGTTTACAAAACTAATATATTTTTTATTTGTCATGTGACCAGTAATCTAAAGGTCTCTGGGCTAGCGAGATTATTAAAGAATGCTCACCAGTACTTCTATTGCCCTGGTGGAATGATCTAAAGCCACTTTTTTTACCCTGAAAACAGGGTGTTTCGCTAAGGGGCATATAATGCATTTTAGTATGGGGAGGAGATGTATAAATTATATAAGTGCACAATGGAATTCATTTTTTAAGAATCATACAAAACGAATAATTAAACCATTCACACAAATATGCAGGGAATTGTATTGTTCGGGTGCATCAAAAATCATAACAATATTCTTCACCAAAAATCGTATTTTATCAAATTTGAATGGGAATTACACAAGCATAAATCACATTAAAAGTACACAGCGTAAATTGTAATTTAAGTACACTGGATGCGCAGGGAATTAGAAATTTGTACTTGTAAGTACAAAATACAAAGCGTAATTGTTGTCCATGGCCGTGTATGAATTAGTCTCTCTAATACCATTGTAATTCTGTAAAGACTTTTGCACTACAGATCTCACAGTTTTTTCTGGCAAACTAAACAATGGTGAGGTTTTTCTCAAAATGATTTATATTGGCTGCAGGATTTAATTTTTAAAGTTCTCTCACTGCTAACTTCACTCTAGAAAGTGAAGATCCCCTTTCCAACAAGCTCTAATAGTTTCAATAGAAGACATCTCACTCCTTTTTTATGATAATTCCACCAGTGTAGCCCCTGCGAGTATCAGCGAGAAAAAAACACGTTGAGATCATTGGCCCTTAGTAACAATCAGAATGTGAAAAGACTGTTTTGCATTTTTACTACAATTACTTTTTGATAACCAAAACTCCACACACCTATTTGGAGGAGCAAATTGGGGCTTTAGTCCACAGACAGCAAGGTTAGTCACTGTCATAAATTTAGTGTAAAATTGACACTTTTGTATCTGTTATCAATAAAGCCAATTACGTACATATATGTAGCAGGGTTAGCCTTAAAAAGTAAGTAGAGTGCATTAAAATTCTGAGAAATAGACTTTTCAGAGTGAAACTACATGAAAGGGGGGCAAAATAAAAATGAACGTATATTGCAAACTTTTTTATTGCACATAACTAAACATTTTTTTATAGAAAGCTCAATTTGTTTACTGTCCCATTAACCTAAAGCATCTACATTTAACAGAATGCACTGAGAAAATAAAGGTCATCTTAAAAATGTCACCTCACATATGTGTCCCTTGGGTCAGGTTAGGTAGGAGGCAGGGATGACATTAACATTAAACTGTACCGTGTTTGCTAACTTTACCCATATAACCTAATTATAGTGACATTATGTCACCAGTAGACGACCCATAACATTTATTCCTAGACCTAGCCAGGGTTGTAAAGGGAGAAGGAAAGACAGAGAGGAAGGAGACTGGGAAAGGAAGGGAAAGAAGAAAGACTGCTAGAGAGAGCACCAGAAAAGTGTGGAAAAAACACAGAATAAAGAAGATGTCAAACAATAGAAAGACACAGAGTGTGTGAATAAGAAAGAAGAACAGAAGTCTGCAGAAATAAGGAATGTGACAGATACACAGGAAAAGGAATACGGCCACTCAGTACTACAAGGAGGCTGAAAAGGAGATTAACAGCCCAATAAATAAGTCCAATAAAAGGACAGGAAAAAAGGAAATATATTATTGCAATTGACAGAGAATAGAGTCATGTAAGTACATTTTGGGGATCATTTTGAGAAAAGTAAAACAAGTTATTTATAGAACACAGTTTGTAGTCAACAGAAATTCAATTGTGTATAGAATTTATAGAAGCCACAATGCTGTTCCCATCTACAGTAAAACAACATACACAAATTACCCTTTATGTGTTAAAGGGACATGAAACCAACATTTTCTCTTACATTATTAAGAAATAGCATGCAATTTTAAACAACTTTTCCATTTACATTTGTATCTAATTTTCTTCATTCTCTTGATATCCTTTTGTTCAAAAGCATATCTAAATAGGCTCAGTAGCTACTGATTAGTGGCTGCGCGTTGATGCCTTGTGTAGTTGGCTCATCCATGTGCAATGCTATTTCTTGAACAAAGGATATCTAAAGAATGAAGAAAATTAGATAATAGAAGTAAATTGGAATGCTGAAATACTACATTTTAGCACAAACTGTACTCAGAGCTGGCGGGTAGAATTTCAGTGTAACCAAGTGGAGGTGCTAAAAGTTGAAATGTATCTTTCTAAGACAAACTTACTGAAGCTGAAGAGCCCTCCTGCTCGGGCACAGCTGTCTGAAAGAGGAGCATGTACACGGATAGATCATGCCTCTTTGTAAAAATATCTGTGGCAACAGCTGACAGGATCATAATTCCTGTGTTATTGAATTTGTATTGCCTTTTAATTAGTATAGTGTAACTATATTAAAGAATAATGTGTGTTTTAGAGAATATGGACAGTTATATCTATGTTTTTCATTGAGAGAACTTCAGTACAGCGCTGCTTAAAGTCAACATTAAACTTCAATGACTGCGATAGAGCATGCAATTTTAATAAACTTTCCAATTAAATTATATTATCAAATTTACTTTGTACCTAGGTAGGTGAACATGTTTACAGCAATATATGACCACATTGTATGCAACATTTGTAACATTTGTAACTTTTTTATACATTGCCTCAAACACTGCTGCCATATAGTCCCCATGACATATGCACACTGCTGAGTCTACCTAGTTATGGACATTATGGCTATGGGTGCCTGTGTTGGTGCATGTGGATTTATATGGGTGCCTGTGTTTGTACATAAGGAATTCTATGGATGCCTGGCTGTGTGTGCATATGTGCATGTGTGCATGTGGAAGAATGTTTATGGGTGCCTGGGTCAGTGCATGTAGAAGTCTATGCGTGACTGTGTGTTTGTGTGCATGTAGATGTCTATGAGTGCCTGCAGTATGATCATGTACATAAAGTGAATATAACCCTTTAAAACTAGTGGTACATTCAAAACTAGTATTTTGTCTTTTTTGTTTCATTGAGCAAATAGAAGGGGTTTATTAAGCAATACAACTCCCTTTTCTTACTCATAGATCAATTTGCAGCCACCCCTAACATAGAATTGAGTAAGAGTGATGGTATGGCAGCCAGGTGGTGAGAGGTACATGAACATATAATGTCACTCTTAGATGTGTGAAATATGTGCACCAGCTAATTAAATCCATAAGTACGTTATTACTAACACAACACTTCCCAGGTAACTGTTGCACAAAACAATACAATATTATGGCCATATTGAGATTTTCCCAAGGGATGTTGGTTATGTTTATAAAAAAAAATATTTTCAATTAAAGAAAAAAAATATTAAAGGGAAAGTCAAGTCAAAATGAAACTTTCATGATTCAGATAGGGCACTGTTTTTCAAACCTGTTCTCAGGTTTGACCCAACAGGCCAGATTTTTCTGGATTACCTTGGAAGAGAGCAGGTCAAATAACTATGGCCTAGATTTAGAGTTGGGCGGTAGCCGTCAAAACCAGCGTTAGAGGCTCCTAACGCTGGTTTTTACCGCCCTCTGGTATTTGGAGCCAGTCATTAAAGGGTCTAACGCTCACTTTCCAGCCGCAACTTTTCCATACCGCAGATCCCCTTACGTCAATTGCGTATCCTATCTTTTCAATGGGATCTTTCTAACGCTGGTATTTAGAGTCGTGGCTGAAGTGAGCGTTAGAAATCTAACGACAAAACTCCAGCCGCAGAAAAAGTCAGTAGTTAAGAGCTTTCTGGGCTAACGCCGGTTCATAAAGCTCTTAACTACTGTGCTCTAAAGTACACTAACACCCATAAACTACCTATGTACCCCTAAACCGAGGTCCCCCCACATCGCCGCCACTATATTTAAATTTTTTAACCCCTAATCTGCCGCTCCGTACACCGCCGCCAACTACGTTATCCCTATGTACCCCTAATCTGCTGCCCCTAACACCGCCGACCCCTATATTATATTTATTAACCCCTAATCTGCCCCCCACAACGTCGCCGCCAGCTACCTACAATAATTAACCCCTAATCTGCCGACCGGAACTCACCGCTAGTATAATAAATGTATTAACCCCTAATCCGCCTCACTCCCGCCTCAATAACCCTATAATAAATAGTATTAACCCTTAATCTGCCCTCCCTAACATCGCCGACAGCTAACTTCAAGTATTAACCCCTAATCTGCTGACCAGAGCTCACCGCTACTCTAATAAATGGATTAACCCCTAAAGCTAAGTCTAACCGTAACACTAACACCCCCCTAAGTTAAATATAATTTGTATCTAACGAAATAAATTAAGTCTTATTAAATAAATTATTCCTATTTAAATCTAAATACTTACCTGTAAAATAAATCCTAATATAGCTACAATATAAATTATAATTATATTGTAGCTATTTTAGGATTAATATTGATTTTACAGGCAACTTTGTAATTATTTTAACCAGGTACAATAGTTATTAAATAGTTAATAAATAGTTAATAACTATTTAATAGTTACCTAGTTAAAATAATTACAAAATTACCTGTAAAATAAATCCTAACCTAAGTTACAATTAAACCTAACACTACACTATCAATAAATAAATTAAATAAACTACCTACAATTATCTACAATTAAACCTAACACTACACTATCAATAAATAAATTAAATACAATTCCTACAAATAAATACAATTAAATAAACTAACTAAAGTACAAAAAACAAAAAAAAGAACTAAGTTACAAAAAATATTTACAAACATTAGAAAAAAATGACAACAATTTTAAACTAATTATACCTATTCTAAGCCCCCTAATAAAATAACAAAGACCCCCAAAATAAAAAAAATGCCCTACCCTATTCTAAATTACAAAAGTTCAAAGCTCTTTTACCTTAGCAGCCCTTAAAAGGGCCCTTTGCGGGGCATGCCCCAAAGAATTCAGCTCTTTTGCCTGTAAAAAAAACCATACAATACCCCCCCCCAACATTACAACCCACCACCCACATAGCCCTAATCTAACCCAAACCCCCCTTAAATAAACCTAACACTAAGCCCCTGAAGATCTTCCTACCTTGTCTTCACCATGCCAGGTATCACCGATCGTTCCAGGCTCCGAAATCTTCATCCAAGCCCAAGCGGGGGCTAGACATCCATCATCCGGCTGAAGTCTTCTATTAAGCGACGGCTGAAGAAGTCCAGAAGAGGCTCCAAAGTCTTCATCCTATCCGGGAAGAAGAGTAGATCCGGACCGGCAACCATCTTCTTCCAAGCGGCATCTTCTATCTTCATCCGATGAGGACCGGCTCCATCTTGAAGACCTCCACCGCGGACCCATCTTCTTCTTCCGACGACTTCCCGACGAATGACGGTTCCTTTAAGGGACGTCATCCAAGATGGCGTCCCTTGAATTCCGATTGGCTGATAGGATTCTATCAGCCAATCGGAATTAAGGTAGGAAAATTCTGATTGGCTGATGGAATCAGCCAATCAGAATCAAGTTCAATCCGATTGGCTGATCCGATCAGCCAATCAGATTGAGCTCGCATTCTATTGGCTGATCGGATCAATTTGTCGTTAGGGTGATACTTATTTAAATTGTCAATGCATAATATGATCTGAGATAAGGTGAGAGATATAGATGGAATTTTCAATACCCTATTCAGCCAGTATTCGAGTTTGCTCCAAGTATTTCTCACTTTTGGACAAGACCAGAACATGTGCTCTATATCGGCTGCTGGGAGAGAGCATTTCGGGCATTTGTTAAAACCCAGGTTATGCACCTTGAAGCCCCTTTCCGGAGTGAAGTATGCTCTATGGAGCAATTTAATATGTGCTTCGCGCCATGTAGCAGATAAAGTTATTTTAGCCACTTTTCCTATGGAGTGTTGCAGAATTTTTGAATCAACCCTATTCTGTGGTAGGAGTGAAGTCCATGTTTCGGCGATCCTTGACAGGTTGCAGTTACCCCTACTGCCAGCCAGTAGCTGGTAGACCACAGAGATAGACATATGATCAACCTTCATGAGTATAAGCCAGTTTTCTACCTTACCTCGTTTCCAACCCCAACCCTCTTCTCTGACAATTTTTCAGCCAAGAAATGCCTTATCTGTAAATAGGCAAAGAAGTATTTATTAGGTAGACTAAATTTCCTTTTCAGTGCTTCAAATGTTTTAATAATTTTCCTGTCACCATCTATCAGCAGAGTCATTCTATTTAGCCCTTTCCTATGCCATCTATTAAAAACCTCAGAGTGTAATCCAGGTTGGAATTTTGGGTTCCCTATCAGGGGAAGGTAGTGCGAAACCTTAGGGTTAGTTGAAAGGATTTTTGCAATTTTCCACCATGCCCTGATAGGGTTGTAAATGACTTTTAGTTTTTTAATTTCTGGGGGCAACTCTTTGGGGGAGGAGTGTATAAGTGATAAAGGATGGTATGGGTCACAGATATTAGTTTCTAACTGGTTATTTAGGATATAATCTTTAGACAGGATCCAGCTAGCCACTATTCATGCTAAAAAGCTAAGATTATATGCTCTAATGTCTGGGAGTGCTAAGCCCCCATATTCACGTGGAAGGGAGAGTTTATTAAGAGATATTCGTGCTCTTTTCCCTTGCCAAAGAAATTGTCTGATTAGGCCATTAATCGTACGTATATCTTTTTCAAAAAGAATTACTGGAACATTCTGCAGTATATATAGCAGTTTCGGGAGGAGGATCATTTTGACCAATGCTATCCTTCCTGAAATTGAAAGTGGCAGACTTTGCCAGGTTCTAAGTTTTTCCTTAAATTGCCTGATAATTGGGGGAATATTAAGCTCATATACCAAATCCGAATTCGCAGGGATAATTATTCCTAAGTATTTGAATGAGTCTGTTACGCTTTTAAATGGATTCTCCAGACATGAGTCCTTATTCCTGCGAATCCAGAGAATTTCTGATTTAGATGCATTTATTTTATACCCTGAAAAGGTGCCGAATTGGTCAATTATCTGCATCAATTTTGGAATATTAATTTTAGTGTTTGATAGATATAGCAGGACATCATCTGCATATAAGCCTATTTCTTTCATGTAATTAGCAAGAGTCCATGAGCTAGTGACGTATGGGATATACATTCCTACCAGGAGGGGCAAAGTTTCCCAAACCTTAAAATGCCTATAAATACACCCCTCACCACACCCACAATTCAGTTTTACAAACTTTGCCTCCTATGGAGGTGGTGAAGTAAGTTTGTGCTAGATTCTACGTTGATATGCGCTCCGCAGCAGGTTGGAGCCCGGTTTTCCTCTCAGCGTGCAGTGAATGTCAGAGGGATGTGAGGAGAGTATTGCCTATTTGAATGCAATGATCTCCTTCTACGGGGTCTATTTCATAGGTTCTCTGTTATCGGTCGTAGAGATTCATCTCTTACCTCCCTTTTCAGATCGACGATATACTCTTATATATATACCATTACCTCTGCTGATTTTCGTTTCAGTACTGGTTTGGCTTTCTACAACATGTAGATGAGTGTCCTGGGGTAAGTAAGTAAGCTTATTTTCTGTGACACTCTAAGCTATGGTTAGGCACTTTTTTATAAAGTTCTAAATATATGTATTCAAACATTTATTTGCCTTGACTCAGGATGTTCAACATTCCTTATTTTCAGACAGTCAGTTTCATACTTGGGATAAATGCATTTGTTTCAATCATTTTTTCTTACCTTAAAAAATTTGACTTTTTTCCTGTGGGCTGTTAGGCTCGCGGGGGCAGAAAATGCTTCATTTTATTGCGTCATTCTTGGCGCTGACTTTTTTGGCGCAAAATTTTTTTTCTGTTTCCGGCGTCATACGTGTCACTGGAAGTTGCGTCATTTTTTGATGTTTTTTTTGCGTCAAAAGTGTCGGCGTTCCGGATGTGGCGTCATTTTTGGCGCCAAAAGCATTTAGGCGCCAAATAATGTGGGCGTCTTTTTTGGCGCTAAAAAATATGGGCGTCATTTTTGTCTCCACATTATTTAAGTCTCATTATTTATTGCTTCTGGTTGCTAGAAGCTTGTTCACTGGCATTTTTTTCCCATTCCTGAAACTGTCATTTAAGGAATTTGATCAATTTTGCTTTATATGTTGTTTTTTCTTTTACATATTGCAAGATGTTCCACGTTGCAACTGAGTCAGAAGATACTTCAGGAAAATCGCTGCCCAGTGCTGGAGCTACCAAGCTAAGTGTATCTGCTATAAACTTTTGGTATCTGTTTCTCCAGCTGTTGTTTGTATTGCATGTCATGACAAACTTATTAATGCAGATAAAATTTCCTTTAGTACTGTTACATTACCTGTTGCTGTTCCGTCAACATCTAATTTTCAGAGTGTTCCTGATAACATAAGAGATTTTATTTTTTTAAATCCATTAAGAAGGCTATGTCTGTTATTTCTCCTTCTAGTATACATAAAAGTCTTTTAAAACTTCTCTTTTTTCAGATGAATTTTTAAATGAACATCATCATTCTGATACTGATAATGGTTCTTCTGGTTCAGAGGTTTCTGTCTCAGAGGTTGATGTTGATAAATCTTTGTATTTGTTCAAGATGGAATTTATTCGTTCTTTACTTAAAGAAGTATTAATTGCATTAGAAATAGAGGATTCTGGTCCTCTTGATACTAAATCTAAATGTTTAAATAAGGTTTTTAAATCTCCTGTAGTTATTCCAGAAGTGTTTTCTCTCCCTGATGCTATTTCTGAAGTAATTTCCAGGGAATGGAATAATTTGGGTAATTCATTTACTCCTTCTAAACGTTTAAGCAATTATATCCTGTGCCATCTGACAGATTAGAGTTTTGGGACAAAATCTCTAAGGTTAATGGGGCTGTCTCTACTCCTGCTAAACGTACTACTATTCCTATGGCAGATAGTACTTCATTTAAGGATCCTTTAGATAGGAAGATTGAATCCTTTCTAAGAAAAGCTTACTTATGTTCAGGTAATCTTCTTAGACCTGCTATATTTTTAGCGGATGTTGCTGCAGCTTCAACTTTTTGGTTAGAAGCTTTAGCGCAACAAGTAACAGATCATAATTTTATAGCATTATTATTATTCTATTACATGCTAATAATTTTATTTGTGATACCATCTTTTGATATCATTAGAGTTGATGTCAGGTATATGTCTCTAGCTATTTTAGCTAGAAAAGCTTTATGGCTTAAAACTTGGAATGCTGATATGTCTTCTAAGTCAACTTTGCTTTCCCTTTCTTTCCAGGGTAATAAATTATTCGATTTTCAGTTGGATTCTATTATCTCAACTGTTACTGGAGGGAAGGGAACTTTTTTTTACCAAAGGATAAAAAAATCTAAGGTAAATTTAGGTCTAATAATCATTTTCGTTCCTTTCCTCACAACAAGGAACAAAAGCCTGATCCTTCATCCTCAGGAGCGGTATCAGTTTGGAAACCATTTCCAGTTTGGAATATATCCAAGCCTTATAGAAACCTATAGCCAGCTCCTAAATACCCATGAAGGTGCGGCCCTCATTCCAGCTCAGCTGGTATGGGGCAGTTTACGTTTTCTTTAAAGGTACAGAATTGACTTCAAGTTAAGGCCTCCTGCAAAGAGATTTTTTTCTTTCCCGTGTCCCAGTAAACACAGCAAAGGCTCAGCATTTCTGAAATGTGTTTCAGATCTAGAGTTGGCTGGAGTAATTATGCCAGTTCCAGTTCTGGAACAGGGGCTGGGGTTTTATTCTATCTCTTCATTGTACCAAAGAAGGTCAATTCCTTCAGACCAGTTCCGGATCTATCTATATTGAATCGTTATGTAAGGATACCAACATTCAAGATGGTAACTGTAGGACTATCCTGCCTTTTGTTTAGCAAGGGCATTATATGTCTACAATAGATTTACAGGATGCATATCTGCATATTCCGATTCATCCAGATCACTTTTAGTTTCTGAGATTCTCTTTTAGACAAGCATTACCAGTTTTGTGGCTCTACCGTTTGGCCTAGCGTCAGCTCCAAGAATTTTTTTCAAAGGTTCTCGGTGCCCTTCTGTCTGTAATCAGAGAACAGGGTTTTGGTATTTCCTTTTTTGGACGATATCTTGGTACTTGCTCAGTCTTCACATTTTCGCAGAATCTCATACGAATCGACTTGTGTTGTTTCTTCAAGATCATGGTTGGAGGATCAATTTACCAATCAGTTCATTGTTTCCTCAGACAAGGGTAACCTTTTTAGGTTTCCAGATAGATTCAGTGTCTATGACTCTGTCCTTGTCAGATAAGAGAAGTTTAACATTGATATCAGCTTGTCAAAACCTTCAGTCACAATCATTCCCTTTGGTAGCCTTATGCATGGAAATTTTAGGTCTTAGGACTGCCGCATCGGATGCGATCTCCTTTGCTCATTTTCACATGCGACCTCTTCAGCTCTGTATGCTGAACCAGTGGTGCAGGGATTACACAAAGATATCTCAATTAATATCTTTAAACCGATTATACGACACTCTCTGACATGGTGGACAGTTCACCATCGTTTAGTTCAGGGGGCTTTTTTGTTCTTCCGACCTGGACTATAATCTCAACAGATGCAAGTCTTACAGGTTGGGGAGCTGTGTGGGGGTCTCTGATGGCACAAGGGGTTTGGGAATCTCAGGAGGTGAGATTACCGATCAATATTTTTGAACTCCGTGCAATTTTCAGAGCTCTTCAGTCTTGGCCTCTTCTGAAGAGAGAGTTGTTCATTTGTTTTCAGATAGACAATGTCACAGCTGTGGCATACATCAATCATCAAGGAGGGACTCACAGTCCTCTGGCTATGAAAGAAGTATCTCGAATTTTGGTTTGGGCGGAATCCAGCTCCTGTCTAATCTCTGTGGTTCATATCCCAGGTATAGACAATTGGGAAGCGGATTATCTCAGTCGCCAAACGTTGCATCCGGGCGAATGGTCTCTTCACCCAGAGGTATTTCTTCAGATTGTTCAAATGTGGGAACTCCCAGAAATAGATCTGATGGCTTCTCATCTAAACAAGAAACTTCCCTGGTATCTGTCCAGATCCCGGGATCCTCGGGTGGAAGCAGTGGATACATTATCACTTCCTTGGAAGTATCATCCTGCCTATATCTTTCCGCCTCTAGTTCTTCTTCCAAGAGTATTCTCCAAGATTCTAAAGGAATGCTCGTTTGTCCTGCTGGTAGCTCCAGCATGGCCTCACAGGTTTTGGTATGCGGATCTTGTCCGGATGGCCTCTTGCCAGCTGTGGACTCTTCCGTTAAGACCAGACTTTCTGTCGCAAGGTCCTTTTTTCCATCAGGATCTCAAATCCTTAAATTTTAAGGTATGGAGTTTGAACGCTTGATTCTTGGTCAAAGAAGGTTTCTCTGACTCTGTGATTAATACTATGTGACAGGCTCGTAAATCTGTATCTAGTGAGATATATTATAGAGTCTGGAAGACTTATATTTCTTAGTGTCTTTCTCATCATTTTTTCTTGGCATTCTTTTTGAATACCGAGAATTTTTCAGTTTCTTCAGGATGGTTTAGATAAAGGTTTGTCCGCAAGTTCCTTGAAAGGACAAATCTCTGCTCTTTCTGTTCTTTTTTCACAGAAGGATTGCTAATCTTCCTGATATTTCATTGTTTTGTACAAGCTTTGGTTCGTATAAAACCTGTCATTAAGTCAATTTCTCCTCCTTGGAGTTTGAATTTGGTTCTGGGGGCTTTTCAAGCTCCTCCTTTTGAACCCATGCATTCTTTAGTCGTTATATTACTTTCTTGGAAAGTTTTGTTTCTTTTGGCCATCTCTTCTACCAGAAGAGTCTCTGAATTATCTGCTCTTTCTTGTGAGTCTCCTTTTCTGATTTTTCATCAGGATGAGGCGGTGCTGCGAACTTCTTTTGAATTTTTTACCTAAGGTTGTGAATTCTAACAACCTTAGTAGAGAAATTGTGGTTCCTTCATTATGTCCTAATCCTATGAATTCTAAGGAGAAATCATTGCATTCTTTGGATGCTGTTAGAGCTTTGTATTATTTGTCATCTTTTCCGGTTCTAGAAAAGGCCAGAAAGCTTCTGCCATTTCTTTGGCATCTTGGTTGAAATCTTTATTTCATCATGCTTATGTCAAGTCGGGTAAAACTTCGCCTCTAAGGATTACAGTTCATTCTACTAGGTCAGTTTCTACTTCCTGGGCGTTTAGGAATGAAGCTTCGATTGATCAGATTTGCAAAGCAGCAACTTGGTCCTCTTTGCATATTTTTTCTAAAATTCTACTATTTTGATGTGTTTTCTTCTTCTGAAGCAGTTTTTGGTAGAAAAGTTCTTCAGGCAGTGGTTTCAGTTTGAATCTTCTGCTTATGTTTTTCATTAAACTTTATTTTGGGTGTGGATTATTTTCAGCAGGAATTGGCTGTCTTTATTTTATCCCTCCCTCTCTAGTGACTCTTGTGTGGAAAGATCCACATCTTGGGTAGTCATTATCCCATACGTCACTAGCTCATGGACTCTTGCTAATTACATGAAAGAAAACATAATTTATGTAAGAACTTACCTGATAAATTCATTTCTTTCATATTAGCAAGAGTCCATGAGGCCCGCCCTTTTTTGTGGTGGTTATGATTTTTTTGTATAAAGCACAATTATTCCAATTCCTTATTTTATATGCTTTCGCACTTTTTTCTTATCACCCCACTTCTTGGCTATTCGTTAAACTGAATTGTGGGTGTGGTGAGGGGTGTATTTATAGGCATTTTAAGGTTTGGGAAACTTTGCCCCTCCTGGTAGGAATGTATATCCCATACGTCACTAGCTCATGGACTCTTGCTAATATGAAAGAAATGAATTTATCAGGTAAGTTCTTACATAAATTATGTTTTTCATCTCATGATTTAAGATCTTTATTCCCTCTAAACTTTGCCTTATCGTGATAGCCAAAGGCTCAATGGCAATGTTAAACAGAAGCGGGGAGAGAGGGCAACCCTGGCGCGTTCCTCTTTCAAGAGTTATTGCCATTCCGTTAATTATCAGGCTTGTAGCTGAGCTTTTATAAAGACTCTCTACAAATTGAGGGAATTTGCCCTTGATTCCAAATTTCAGCAAAGATGTGTTAAGATGTTTGAATGTAACAGAGTCAAACGCTTTTTCTGCGTCAATGGATAAAATGGCCATGTCTGATGCCCCAGGGTCTTCCTCTCTCCCTGCCAGGATCTTTTCATAATATTCCAGTGTGACCAATACCTCCCTAATTTTGGCCGAGGAATTTCGTCCGTTCATAAAGCCAGCTTGATCCGGATGAACCACTTTTGGCAAAATTAACTGTAGTCTAGATGCTAAAATGGACATTAAAATCTTATAGTCTGAATTAAGTAGGGCTATTAGTCTATATGATTATTTAAGCCTAGGGTCTTTTCCTGCTTTAGGGATTAAGGTTGTGTGGGAGAAAGAAAATGAAGCTGAAACTGGTTTGCCTTTGATGTAATAGTCATTATATAAATTTGTTAGGTATGGGGCAATTTCTTCCACTAGTATTTTATAGAATTCGCCAGGTAGTCCATCCGGACCAGCTGCCTTATTAATCGGTAGTTTAGAAATTGCCACCTTTACTTCTTGAACCGATATGGGGGCGTTGAGACTGACAATACAGTCATCAGTTAGTGAGGGGCTGACGATCTTATTCCAAAACTCTGCAGATTTATCTTGATCATAACCCTTATCGGAATATACATTTTGATAATATTTCACCAATACAGTTGCAATCTTATCAGGATCTAAAATTCGCTTTCCCTTATCTAAGAGTTCTTCAATATAAAGTTTTTTTTTTTTCGTTATTAACCCCTTAATGACCACAGCACTTTTCCATTTTCTGTCCGTTTGGGACCAAGGCTATTTTTACATTTCTGCGGTGTTTGTGTTTAGCTGTAATTTTCCTCTTACTCATTTACTGTACCCACACATATTATATACCGTTTTTCTCGCCATTAAATGGACTTTCTAAAGATACCATTATTTTCATCATATCTTATAATTTACTATAAAAAAAAATATAAAATATGAGGAAAAAATGGAAAAAAACACACTTTTTCTAACTTTGACCCCAAAAATCTGTTACACATCTATGACCACCAAAAAACACCCATGCTAAATAGTTTCTAAATTTTGTCCTGAGTTTAGAAATACCCAATGTTTACATGTTCTTTGCTTTTTTTGCAAGTTATAGGGCCATAAATACAAGTAGCACTTTGCTATTTCCAAACCACTTTTTTTCAAAATTAGCGCTAGTTACATTGGAACACTGATATCTTTCAGGAATACCTGAATATCCATTGACATGTGTATATTTTTTTTTAGAAGACAACCCAAAGTATTGATTTAGGCCCATTTTGGTATATTTCATGCCACCATTTCACCGCCAAATGCGATCAAATAAAAAAAATCGTTCACTTTTTCACAAATTTTTTCACAAACTTTAGGTTTCTCACTGAAATTATTTACAAACAGCTTGTGCAAATATGGCACAAATGGTTGTAAATTCTTCTCTGGGATCCCCTTTGTTCATAAATAGCAGACTTATATGGCTTTGGTGTTGCTTTTTGGTAATTAGAATGCCACTAAATGCCACTGCGCACCACACGTGTATTATGCCCAGCAGTGTAGGGGTTAATTAGGGAGCATGTAGGGAGCTTTTTGGGGTAATTTTAGCTTTAGTGTAGTGTAGTAGACAACCCCAAGTATTGATCTAGGCCCATTTTGGTATATTTCATGCCACCATTTCACCGCCAAATGTGATCAAATAAAAAAAAAAGTTACATTTTTCACAATTTTAGGTTTCTCACTGAAATAATTTACAAACAGCTTGTGCAGTTATGGCACAAATGGTTGTAAATGCTTCTCTGGGATCCCCTTTGTTCAGAAATAGCAGACATATATGGCTTTGGCATTGCTTTTTGGTATTTAGAAGGCCGCTAAATGCCGCTGCGCATCACACGTGTATTATGGCTAGCAGTGAAGGGGTTAATTAGGTAGCTTGTAGGGAGCTTGCAGGGTTAATATTAGATTTAGTGTAGAGCTCAGCCTCCCACCTGAAACATCAGACCCCCTGATCCCTCCCAAACAGCTCTCTTCCCTCCCCCACCCCACAATTGTCCCCGCCATCTTAAGTACTGGCAGAAACTCTGCCAGTACTAAAATAAAAGGTATTTGGCCCTTTTTTAAAAAAAAAAAAAGAAGCATATTTACATATGCTGATGTGTACGATCCCCCCTTAGACCCCAACCTCACTGATCCCCCCTAAAAAGCTCTATAACCCTCCCACTCTAACTTAATGGGCGCCATCTTGGGTACTGGCAGCTGTCTGCCAGTACCCAGTTTAGAAGAAAAAAATGTTTTTTTTTAACATTTATTAAAAGTTTCTGTAGTGTAGCTTCCCCCCACACAAAACCAACCCCCCACCCCTCCATGATCACTTTTTGTGCTTTTGCACAAACAAGATTAGGTCTTAATTATTAAAACATTTTCCGTAGTGTAGCGGTTCCCACCCGCTCCCGCCCCGTGCACGCGCCCGCCCGCCACCCTCCGTGCACGCGCGCGCGCCCGTGCGCGCCCCCGACGATCGCGCCCCCGATCCCGCCCCCCTTGACGTCATGCGGCACACCGATGGCCGCCCACCCGCCTCCCAAGTCGGCTCCCACCCACCAACGAAACCGGCCATCGATGTCCGGTGCAGAGAGGGCCACAGAGTGGCTCTCTCTGCATCGGATGGCCGTAAAAGGTTATTGCAGGATGCCTCCATATCGAGGCATCACTGCAATAACCGGAAAGCAGCTGGAAGCGAGCAGGATCGCTTCCAGCTGCTTTCCACACCGAGGACGTGCAGGGTACGTCCTCAGGCATTAACTGCCTTTTTTTTGAGGACGTACCCTGCACGTCCTCGGTCATTAAGGGGTTAACCAGTCTAGACAGCATCTTTCCAGATTTATTCCCAAATCTGTAGAATTTAGCCTGAGTTTTAAGTTCTTTCTGCACTTGTTGGGTTAGAATAAATGTGTCTCTGGTTTCTTTAGCTCGCACATACTTAGCCCAATTTAGGGCATTTTTGTGCAGTAAGAATTTATTATATGAATTAGATAATGCCTTATTTATTTCTTTTTCTCTTGTCTTTAATTTTTTAGTTAGAGCGATATTGTAAGTTAATATTTCTCATCTGAGAACCGCCTTAGCGGTATCCCAGAGCAGTTCTGGACGTTCAATATATTCATAGTTAAACTGTATAAATTCCTCAAATTTCATATCCGTTACTAAATAATATGGAAACAAAAACCACAGAGATTTAGTTCGCGGCCGTTTCAACTGAATATCCAAAGAAATGGGGGCATGATCTGATATTGATATAGGAAAAATTCTCGCTTGCACCGTTATGGGCCCTATACGCTCGTCTATGAGGAATAGATCTATTCGTGAAAGGGTTTTATGTGCTTTTGAGAGACAGGTAAATTCCTGTGTGTCCGGGTTTTGAATACGCCATATATCCCGTAGTGCTAAATTTTGTTTTATTTTCTTAATCATTTTAAATTCTAGATTATCCTTTTTCTGTTTTTTCTGTTTTGTGGTTTCTCGGAGCTTGTCTAATGGGCATTGCGGCGCCATATTAAAATCCCCACCAATAATAAGGTGTCCCTGACTATACAGTAATAATTTAGATTGTATTCTATTCCAAAATTCTGAATCAAAAGTATTAGGGCCATATATATTGCATAATGTAAAGATATCCTGGGCGAGTTTTATTTTTAACAGAACATATCTTCCCTCCGGATCGGGCTCGCAATGCACAACCTCAATTTGGGTTTTTTCCCTATTAAGATAGCTACTCCCCTTTTTTTACCGATACTTGGTGAGTAGAACACTTCTTTAACCCATGAGGTTTTGAGTTTAGAGGATTCCTCTGAATTAAGATGTGTTTCTTGGATTAACCCTATATCCGTCTGGGACTTCATTAATTGTGTCAATATAACTTTTCGCTTAATAGGAGTAGAAATCCCTCCCACATTCCATGATACAATCCTAAGTTTTTCTATTTTCTTGTATTTTTAAAACTACTCTGGGGCGAGGTAGCAAGGAGGGGGGGGGGGTAAATAGAAAAAAAGACAGGGTGAGAGAGAAGAGAAAAAAAAAAAAAAAGGAAGGAAAAACAGTGAGACCCCCGCAAGGGGGAGGGGGAACTCAGGCAATTTCCCTAAGTGCCCCATCTATCTCTAGGTAGCGGGATTAAACCCACAATTAGACCTACTCTGTCAGACTGTCCCTTCCAGTACTGGTGGGTCCAATGTTGTAAGGAATTTCTCAGCTGCAACAGCCTCCACAAAGAAATATGTAACATCCTTCACTGTTACTTTAAGCTTAGCTGGAAAAATTATGGTGGCATTCAGGCCATGTTTTATAAGTTTGGTGCATATTGGTGCCAGATCTCTCCTTTTTAAGGCTGTCTCAGCCGAGAAATCCTGGAAAATTAAAATTTTAGCACCATCAATAATGAGTGGCTGAATTTTACGGAATTGTTGTAAAAATTTAAGTTTGTCTTGATAGTTAAGTAGTTTGGCAATTATAGGTCTAGGTCTGGTAGAGTTATTGTTAGATGTACGAGGTGGACCAAGCCTATGTGCCCTCTCTACCAAGACTTGGCGGTGTGTCGATTGGAATTTAAGAGCAGTAGTGAGAGTGTCTGAAATAAAGAGGACCAAATCCTCATACTGGCTCTCTTCTGGGAGACCTATTATTCTAATGTTGTTCCTTCTACTGCGGTTTTCTAGGTCTTCTAGCCTAGATAAAGTTTTTTGAATACTTATACTCATGTTTTCAAATTTAGAGCCATACGAGGTAGTGAGGTCCTCTAAATCAGACACTCTTTGCTCAGCCTCCTGTAGCCTTGCTGAAAATTGTCTGATTTCTTGTTTTAAAACCGTTATATCTTGTTTGATTTCCGCTTTTAAGGCGTCAAACTTGGGGAAGAGAGCCTCTGAAATGCTGGCAACCAGAGTTTGAATATTTAGTGCTTCAGGTGTAGCTATATTTATCATGGTAGATTGGGCATCGACAACTGGATCTTGCGTGCCCTTGGGCTTTCTGTCCCTATGTCTTACTGCCATAGTTGGGGAAGGTGTTTTGGCCGAGATGCCAAGAAACTTATCCATGTACCAGGTGTGGTTAAGTGGTAAGAAAAGGGTGATTCAGGAATAAAAAAGATATTTTTTTAGAGATCTAACACGTAGCCGTGTGAAAAGAGCAGGAGAAAAATTAATTGTAAATTAGAGCCTCTAAGTGTTTACTTTACACTTGGACTTTGTGAGAGGAGGTGTGTGTTTTGGTGTACAGTTAAACTCAGATGAATAAGAATTACCAGAGTAGTGTTACTTAACAAGTGAACATTAATCTAATTTAGATTCAAAACTCAAAAAGGGTGAACCAAGGCTTTGGCAAAAAGTTTTTCAGGACGTTATGCGGCTAGGTAAAATATCAGTTTTGTTTGCCAGTATATGAGAGCTTTCCTAAAACAATCACTGGGCTCGCTGAGGGAAAGGAGGGACCCAGATACCTGAAATAACAGAAGGGTTTCAAACCTGGCCCAGAGGAGCTTTAGTGTAGGCTCCTATCTCAGGCAATATTTAGAGAGCAGTGAAATAGGGCAACTCACCCCCTTAAATCAGTTGGTCCTGCAAATGAAATGCCTTACAGGAGGGTGTTTAGAATTTAGGGCGATCTTAGAAAAAATATATGTCAGTTATTTTACTCAGATAACACTTTTTATAAGCCTAATCTTATCATCACTTAGTCTCTATGAAGGAATAGAAAAGATACACAACTAGACATAGTTTCCTGTGGTTCAGTTTAGGTACTTCAGAACTTATTTCAGCTATGTCTAAGCAAGCAATGTTCTTTCAAAGAGTATTATATGGTTCGATAAGCTGTTTAAAGCATATAATTTAGTAGCATAATCAACTATATTTTAGGTCAATACAGGAAAGTTTACTTTTAATTTTTTAGTATATGCAGTTTAAAATAACCTAGAAACCTGTTGTATGACCGGTCCTTATTCAGAGGGGTAAAACATGAGTGAAAGTAACAATTATTGGTTATAAATTTCAGGAAAAAAAAAGAAAAAAAGGAAGGGAAAAAAAAAGAAAAGGAAAAATGTCTTCTTTTTTTTCTTTTTTCTTTTCAATAGTCCAGAGTAATGCAAATTTCATATGATATAGTCAATGTTGTTTTCAATGTAGCTTCAATACTTTAGACCATTAGTACACAAGGTAGTTTGCTGTGTCAGGGTGTACTTATAATCCCTTAGCCTTCTACCGCTGTTTTTATCAAGTGTAGGGAAGGGAAATCTCTCGATTGGTGTTGTGGCCTCCCTTTTACAGCTGGTCTTAAGTCACTGTAAGCTGTCTGGGGTTTTTATGCCAGATTAGCTTCACCAATAGCCCCTTCAGTAATTTACAGTGTGTCCCACGATCTTCTTAAAGTCTCATACTCAAGAGCCTTCCTTAGATAGGATGTTTCAAATTTTTAGACCCTGATGGCCCCCTCCGTGTTCCTTCACTTCCCCCTCTACAAGTTCTCATGTGAAGGTGCCGTTATGAGTGTCAGAAGTAATGTGCTATAGATGAGACTCACCCCTTCGCAGGCTGACCACCGGCTCCGCTGCTCGCCTCTGTGTTGTACCCTTCGGCACAGAGGAGATCGCTACCTCCGTTTTCCTGCCCCTCTGTGAAGCGCGGCTTCCGCAGTCAGCTCTCCTCACGCAGCGTCGGTGGGAGGAGAGAGACCGACGCCTCACCGGGCGCCACCGCCAGTCAGGAAGGAGCAGCCTCTCCACCAGCAATCCGCTCCAAGGCCAGAGCCACCTCCCTCCCACGCAGCACCGGTGGGGGAGGGAGATGAGAAACAAGGAGGCCGGTCAGCAACCCAGCAGGTAAGGCCGCCGGTCAGCAGTAGGTCTGGTCAGAGTGGCACAGGGGGTCCAAGTTCGTCAGCCAGAGTCCGTTAAAAGATAGAGGGGGGAAGGGAGCTTTACTTATCCCAAAAAAAAAGTTCCGCAGAGCAGGCAAATGGGGGCCCAGGTCCCAGTACGAAGCTGGAGGGGTAAATGAAAGTCCAAATTGAACTGAAAGCGTCAGGCAGGTATTGCCTATGTAGAATGTCCAGATAGATGGAGACAAATGCCAGTGGAATTACAAGCCACTGGAAGGGGTTCCGGAGCAAATCTTCTTAGCTGGTCTAAGAATAATAGCTCACTAGCTGGGAGCAAGGCGCGGGGGATCCTCCGCCAAAATCTGTGGGCCTGGAGCTGCAAACAGGGCATGCTATTTTAAAAAAAACTTTCCAATTTACTTGTGTCATCAAATTTGCTTTGTTCTCTTGGCATTCATTGTTGAAAGTTAAACCTATGTAGGTTCATATACTTATTTCTAACCCTTGAAGGCCACCTCTTATCTCAGTGCATTTTTACATTTTTTCACAGCTAGACAGCACTAGTTCATGTGTGCCATATAGATAACATTGTACTTACTCCCTAATTTGAAAGAACTGAGATAAGGGGGCAGTCTGAAGAGGCTTAGATACAAGGTAATCACAGAGGTAAAAAGTATATTAATATAACCATGTTGGTTATGCAAAACTGGGGAATGGATAATAAAGGGAATATCAATCTTTTTAAACAATAACATTTCTGGAGTAGACTGTCCCTTTAAGCTGATATTCCTGCAAACATTGAAACACATTAGGAGGTAAAACAAAATGGATGCCTTTTAATTAATGGATGTTTTTATGGAAATTTTAATTAATAAATAGAATATATTTGAGTGTGCTGTCCCTTAAAGACCATCCCTGCCACTAATCCCCTTAAGCATATTAACAGCATGCACCCACCACACTAACTCCTGACTACCTGAGCCCCTCTCCTTTGCAAATACCTACATAAAAGCTATACACCACTAACGCTATACACCAAATGTCAATTCATGCTACATTTATGCCTGATCACAATCTGACCACTGAATTTAACCTAGCACAAGACTCTCATAGGATCTAAAATCCACCTTAGACATAAACATCTCAACCCACCTAAGGAAACCTTTAACATAACACTTTTTGCCACCCAAGGGACCCCTTACTCAAGTTACCACATTAACTAATACTAACATCTATACGAGTGATCCCTTACTGGGACTACCCCCAAGTGCAAGAGCACAAATTAGGTTCCTACTATCCTATATTATAAAAGGCAAGTGTTTGTCTGAAGCCGTCATGCACAGTACAGACAAACACTTGGCCTTAGATCCTCGCACGCGCACCTCGGCATAGCTGACAGCTGACAGATTGAGCTGACAGATTGTACCTCGCACGCGCACCCTCACCGCACACCTCGGCATAGCTGACAGATTGAGCTCATAGATTGTACCTCGCACGCGCACCCTCACCGCACACATCGGCATAGCTGACAGCTGACAAATTGAGCTGACAGATTGTACCTCGCACGCGCACCCTCACCACGCGCACCCTCGCAACCACTTAGCCTATCCCAACACACACTTACTTGGCAGAACGCGCACGCGCACCCTCGCACCCACGCGCACGCAAACATAGCCTCAGCGCGAGCTACCAAAGTCACGTGACTAGCAGTTGAAAGCGTCGCGAGGCATAACAGGGAGAGAGTGAGAGAGACAGGGGAGAGAGTGAGAGAGACAGGGGAGAGAGTGAGAGAGAGACAGGGGAGAGAGTGAGAGAGAGACAGGGGAGAGAGTGAGAGAGAGACAGGGGAGAGAGTGAGACAGAGAGACAGGGGAGAGAGTGAGAGAGACAGGGGAGAGAGAGAGACAGGGGAGAGAGAGAGAGAGACAGGGGAGAGAGAGAGAGAGACAGGGGAGAGAGAGAGACAGGGGAGAGAGAGAGAGAGAGAGAGAGACAGGGGAGATAGTGAGAGAGACAGGGGAGAGAGTGAGAGAGACAGGGGAGAGAGTGAGAGAGACAGGGGAGAGAGAGACAGGGGAGAGGGAGACAGGGGAGAGAGAGACAGGGGAGAGAGAGAGAGAAACAGGGGGGGAGAGAGAGAGACAGGGGGGGGAGAGAGAGAGATGGGGGGGGGGGAGAGAGAGACGGGGGAGAGAGAGAGACAGGGGAGAGAGAGACAGGGGAGAGAGAGAGAGAGAGAGACAGGGGGGAGGAGAGAGAGAGGCAGGGGAGAGAGAGAGAGACAGGGGAGTGAGAGAGAGACAGGGGAGTGAGAGAGAGACAGGGGTGTGAGAGAGAGACAGGGGAGTGAGAGAGAGACAGGGGGAGAGAGTGAGAGAGACAGGGGGGAGAGAGTGAGAGAGACAGGGGGGAGAGAGTGAGAGAGACAGGGGGGAGAGAGAGAGACAGGGGGGAGAGAGAGAGACAGGGGAGTGAGAGAGAGACAGGGGAGTGAGAGAGACGGGGGGAGAGAGACGGGGGGGAGAGTGAGAGAGACAGGGGGAGAGAGAGTGAGAGACAGGGGAGAGTGAGAGAGACAGGGGAGAGAGTGAGAGAGACAGGGGAGAGAGTGAGAGAGACAGGGGAGTGAGAGAGAGACAGGGGAGTGAGAGAGAGACAGGGGAGTGAGAGAGAGACGGGGGAGAGAGTGAGAGAGACAGGGGGGAGAGAGTGAGAGAGACAGGGGGGAGAGAGTGAGAGAGACAGGGGAGTGAGAGAGAGACAGGGGAGAGAGAGAGAGAGACAGGGGAGAGAGAGAGAGAGACAGGGGAGAGAGAGAGAGACAGGGGAGAGAGTGAGAGAGACAGGGGAGAGAGTGAGAGAGACAGGGGAGAGAGTGAGAGAGACAGGGGAGAGAGAGACAGGGGAGAGGGAGACAGGGGAGAGAGAGACAGGGGAGAGAGAGAGAGACAGGGGGGGAGAGAGAGAGACAGGGGGGGGGGAGAGAGACGGGGGGAGAGAGAGAGACGGGGGGAGAGAGAGAGACAGGGGAGAGAGAGACAGGGGAGAGAGAGAGACAGGGGGGAGGAGAGAGAGAGGCAGGGGAGAGAGAGAGAGACAGGGGAGTGAGAGAGAGACAGGGGAGTGAGAGAGAGACAGGGGTGTGAGAGAGAGACAGGGGAGTGAGAGAGAGACAGGGGGAGAGAGTGAGAGAGACAGGGGGGAGAGAGTGAGAGAGACAGGGGGGAGAGAGTGAGAGAGACAGGGGGGAGAGAGAGAGACAGGGGGGAGAGAGAGACAGGGGAGTGAGAGAGAGACAGGGGAGTGAGAGAGACGGGGGGAGAGAGACGGGGGGGAGAGTGAGAGAGACAGGGGGAGAGAGAGAGACAGGGGAGAGAGAGAGAGACAGGGGAGAGAGTGAGAGAGACAGGGGAGAGAGTGAGAGAGACAGGGGAGAGAGTGAGAGAGACAGGGGAGTGAGAGAGAGACAGGGGAGTGAGAGAGAGACAGGGGAGTGAGAGAGACGGGGAGAGAGTGAGAGAGACAGGGGGGAGAGAGTGAGAGAGACAGGGGGGAGAGAGTGAGAGAGACAGGGGGGAGAGAGTGAGAGAGACAGGGGAGTGAGAGAGAGACAGGGGAGTGAGAGAGAGACAGGGGAGTGAGAGTGAGACAGGGGAGTGAGAGTGAGACAGGGGAGTGAGAGTGAGAGAGACAGGGGAGTGAGAGTGAGAGAGACAGGGGGGATAGAGTGAGAGAGACAGGGGGGATAGAGTGAGAGAGACAGGGGGAGAGAGTGAGAGAGACAGGGGAGAGAGAGAGAGAGAGAGAGAGACAGGGGGGAGAAAGAGGGGAGAGAGAGAGATAGGGGAGAGAGAGAATATAAAAATAAAAATAAACCACACGGCCCGTGTGAACGGGCTTCAGGACTAGTAATTAATATTCCAGAAATGTGCTTGAAGTCGTGATTAAAGCCATGGAATATCTTCTTCTGCTTCCTAAAACAGAACTCTTTTATTACAAACATAAAGAATTACAAGCTCCAAAACTATAGGAAGAGAGCAAAACAAGAGTTCAACACCTGTATCAACACATGATGTAACCACAAAAATATCAAACCAGGAGGAATGTGGATTTCAAATATCTAGAGGAACAAAACAAAGACCTGCACTGTGTATACTTTTAAATCTCAAGATACAAGTACACATGTAATGGATGGGAAGTTTTGATTACCTATCAGACCATGGCTCCTATTTAACAAAGTCTGGCGGACCTGATCCGACAGTGCGGATCAGGTCCGCCAGACCTCGCTGAATACGGAGAGCATTACGCTCTCCATATTCAGCATTGCACCAGCAGCTCACAAGAGCTGCTGGTGCAACGCCGCCCCCTGCAGACACGCGGCCAATGGGCCGCCAGCACGGGGGTGTCAATCAACCCGATCGTACTCGATCGGGTTGAATTGCGGCAATGTCTGTCCGCCTGCTCAGAGCAAGCAGACAGGTTATGGAGCAGCGGTCTTTAGACTGCTGCTTAATAACTGCTGTTATTAAGCAGTTAAATGGAGTTTGTTAAATGGGCCCCCTATAAGTCATCTGTAGAACTAACACAGGAAGAAAAGAAAAGAAAAGATACTGAGAGCATGATTATCGTTAGGACACTGAAAAACAAAGACCTAAATGTATATCATATGATGAGCATAATGAGTATAGGTGTTATACAGGACTACAACACATTTCATCTTTGTCAGCAGTTCAGAAATGATGATGATGAAGTCATACACACAGAATAAGTTCTCAGTACAGCTTTTAAAATAGTTGTTTGCATTTAAGACCTACATATGCGGAAATGATAAAAGATCAACTTCATGAATAAATCACAACTGAGAGTAAGGGCCTGATAATCAAAGGATCACTGCGTCCTACAACCATTATTCTTTTCTGTCTTGCCAGTCTCGCAATGTTAATGTCAGTTGAAAAACAATAGAATCCAGCCTCTTGTCAAAAATAATAATACAACTTATTTATTGCTTCCACATCATGGGAAAAAGGATAATGTTTCAAGCTCTATATTTCTACATGCTTATTTGTCTGTAAAAAAAATCCACATACTTATTTGTCTGTGAAAATCACTGTGCTTTTGTCTGATGACATTTTAAATTGATACATACACTCAGAGTATGATAATTTGGGGGTTTTGGAGGAAATTTCCCATATTGCTATATGACAATATAACATTTATGAGATGAGATGTCTGATTTTAGCCACTAGATGGAGTAATTTGTAACAGGAAGTGAACTTTGGAGCCAAAATTTGTTATAAAAATCTGTGTGTTTGTAATATTACTTAGACATGATTAAGGGGTCAATTTATCAAAGCCTTGGACAGTTTAAGAAAAAGGTGGGTGTTAAAACATGCCTCCTTGTGAAAAGATTTTTGAATATTCACTATTAAAGGGACATGAATCTCAAAATGTTTCTTATCATGGTTCAAATAGAGAATACAAGTTTTAAAAAGTTTCCAACTTCTATTAACAAATTTGCTTTGTTTTCTTATTATTGTTTGTTTAACCCCTTAATGACCAGTGCCGTACCCTGTACGAACCTGGTCTTTATGCACCAGCAACGTATCCTGTACATCGCTGCAGTCCTGGGCTTCTCTCTGCCGTGATCTTACTCAAAATAGCGACATTGCGCTATTTCTGCATGCCCCACTCTGTGGCCCTCTCTGCATCGGACAGCGGTGCCAATTGTTTAAGGAGGGAGGTGGGTGGGCAGCCCATCGCTGGAGGGGTTGGGAGTGGGTGGGATATATATATATATATCTGCGTCATTGAGGGGGAAGGAGGGAGGAGGGGCAATGAGGGGGATCCCATGTGGGATCCATTAACGGAAAGGGATCTGGGAGGGGGGGGTATTGAAGGAGGCAGCTACACTACAGAAAAAATGTTTTTTTTATTTTAAAAATAGCCAAATTTGCAGCAAACTGGGTACTGGCAGACAGCTGCCAGTACCTAAGATGGTGGTAAATAGGCAGAGGGGGAGGGTTATAGAGTTTTTTTTTGGGGGGATCAGGGTGGTTGGGGGGGTTAGGGGGAACCTACATTGCAGCAAATATATTTAAAACAAAAAAACAACAAAAAAAGGCTTTTATTTTTATACGGGCAGACTTTCTGCCAGTATTTAAGATGGCGGTGACAATTGTGAGGTGGGGGAGGGAAGAGAGCTGTTTGAGGGGGTCAGGGAGGGATCAGGGATGAGATGTGTCAGGTGGGAGGCTGATCTCTACACTAAAGCTAAAATTAACCCTACAAGCTACCTAATTAACCCCTTCACTGCTGTGCATAATACAAATGTGGTGCACAGCAGCATTTAGCGGCCTTCTAATTACCAAAAAGTAGCGCCAAAGCAAGAAATGTCTGCTATTTCTGAACAAAGGGGATCCCAGAGAAGAATTTACAACCATTTGTGCCATAATTGCACAAGCTGTTTGTAAATGATTTCAGTGAGAAACCTAAAATTGTGAAAAAGTTAACGTTTTTTTTTTATTTGATCGCATTTGGCGGTGAAATGGTGGCATGAAATATACCAAAATGGGCCTAGATCAATACTTTGTGTTGTCTACTAAAAACAAATATATAGTTTTGATAGGTAAATATAAAAAAGGCTCTATTTAAGTTTAAATGTAGTGATGACAAAAATACTAAAAATGCTCTGGTCTTTTGGGGAAGTTTTTGTCTGTAATGCCGGTCCTTAAGGAGTTAAGCGATATCTAGATAGGTAGTGCGCACATGTCTGGAGCACTACATCACAGGAAATAAAAACAAGGAAAAAAGATACATGGTTGCAAAACTGCTGCCATATAGTTCTGCAGACACGTGCATGCTCCTGAAGTTAATTATCCTCTGTGTCAGAGAAAATCAAAGTTAAACTTTCATTTTTCAGATAAGGGTACATTGTTTATAAAGTTACCAATTTACTCCTTTTATCAAATTTACCCCTTTCTCATGGTATCCTTTGTTAAAGCTTTGCACAAATGTCTAACATATAACATTGTTGCAAATAATACAGCATACCTCAGTATGCACTCAGGAAACTTTTTTTTTTTTTTAAATCAACTCTATAAAGCTCATGACGTAATTTTGCTTTCCATGTCCTTTTTCTTATATTTTCACAAATATCTGATAGTTTTTTTTCATTGCTTCTTCCTTATAATACATAAAATAGATTACAAGTGGAGTACATTATCTTTGCTAGAAGTAAGCTTTTTGCGTGCGTCACGTAGGGCGCGTATAACAAGTTGAAAGTAAAAAGTTTTCAAACAAGCGCTAATATTACACACGCAAAAACCCAAACTTTGAATAATGTGAAAGTGTTAACCTATTCTCCCATAGACCACAATGTAGCACAAAAAGTGGGGAATAGAACTAACACCCTTACTTGCTCGCAAACGCGATCGTAATTACTCAAGGGCGCTAACCTGACATGAATTTTTATTATTTCACATTCCAATGTTCTTCAAATAGCAGAATATGTTCTATTTACTCTGAAATACACACATATATATATATATATATATATATATATATGAGGTTCCTTTGGTAAAAAAGATCTATATATATGAATATGATTATATATATGGCTATTTATTTAAAAATACTTAAAACATATTCTCCTATGTAAAGAACATTGAAATGTAAAACATTTACAGTAAATACACAGTTAAACACTTTATTAAATATGAATATTGCATAAATATGTTTTTTCATGTTTTCAGCTACTTCACTATAAAGGGCTCCAATGCATATATATAAGTCTATATATGTATACATATGTATTTATGTGTTTACATGTGTATATATGTAAGTCCATATAGACACATATAAATACATATGAACACACATATAAACATACATATACATATTTAGACGTATATGTATGTATCTCTATGCTAAATCCATTTACAGGCCTTTTTTTCTAACACTTGAGATCTCATATCCTTAAACACATAACTTTTTTATGCAATTTAAAAAAAAAAATGTTTTTATGAGACAATGTAAAACTGAGTGTAACTGTACTTTTACAAGTATTTTGGATGTGTTTTGTGCAACTTGTTTTTCTTGTGTAACAGTTAACCAGAGCTCTGAAGTCATGCTAACCCGACGCACGTTAAATTCAATTACGCTCAAGGGAACACGTTACTTTCAACTTGTAAAACGCATGCTACTTCGGAAGTGCAAAGAGACCCACGATAAACCCCTTATCGCTCGCACACAACAATTATTGTGCCACTCGTAATCTAACCCATAATGAGCCAGATTACAAGTGGAGTGCAAAAAAACGATTTAGCTAATGAGATATTTGCGCTCCACTTAAGTTAAGTGCAATGCGAACAAGACCTCGTTTTTGCATTGCACAGAAGCATCGCTTTTCCATAGGCTCCAAAGGAAACTCAATCTGATGCTGTAACACACGGTATGAGAGAACTAGCACAGCGAAGGGGTTAAGTCGTGCAGCGATTGGCAGCAAAATGTATGTATATGAATATATAAATATATATTTATGCGTTAATATATGTTTATATACTGTACATATTAACACATAAATATATATGTATATAAGCATATACATATATATTTACAGGGAACACACAGTTTCCATACACCGCAATCTAAAAGCGTTTTTTTTCTAACACCCTGCACCGCTAAAAACTGCTTGGTAAGTTAAAAAAAGAAAAAAAACACTTTTTTTTAAACCCCTTAAGGACCCAAACATTTTTCAATTTCTTACCCTTAAGAACCAGGGCTATTTTTACATTTCTGCGGTGTTTGTGTTTAGCTGTAATTTTCCTGTTACTCATTTACTCTACCCACAAAAATTATATACCGTTTTTCTCGCCATTAAATGGAATTTCTAAAGATACAATTATTTTCATCATATCTTATAATTTACTATAATTTTTTTTATAAAATATGATGAAACAATGGAAAAAACACACTTCTAACTTTGACCCCCAAAATCTGTTACACATCTACAACCACCAAAAAACACCCATGCTAAATAGTTTCTAAATTTTGTCCTGAGTTTATAAATACTCAATGTTTACATGTTCTTTGCTTTTTTTGCAAGTTATAGGGCAATAAGTACAAGTAGCACTTTGCTATTTCCAAACCATTTAGCAATAGTTACATTGGAACACTGATATCTGTCAGGAATCCCTGAATATCCCTTGACATGTATATATTTGTTTTAGTAGACAACCCAAAGTATTGATCTAGGCCCATTTTGGTATATTTCATGCCCAGGGATAGGCACAGACAAAAGCTGTGGCGAACATTTTCCAAAGTACAGACCTTAGTGAAGGACACCAAGGTACATTTGAAATTAAAAACATTATTTTATAGTGCTTAAAAACATTATTTTATAGTGCTTGGTATTATTATACTAATGCAGATACCACTTATCCTATAACCATCCCTCCTCTGGCTATACCCATGAGCCAGTGCCACTACTGTGTCTTTGTATAGTGCTTCTTGTTATTATACTGATGCAGATAGCACTGATCATATAACCAGCCCTCCTCTGGCTATACCCATGTGCCAGTGTCACTACCATGTCATTATATAGTGCTGAGTGTTATTATACTGATGTAGATACCACTGATCGTATAACCAGCCCTCCTCTGGCTATACCCATGAGCCAGTGCCACTACTGTGTCTTTGTATAGTGCTTCTTGTTATTATACTGATGCAGATAGCACTGATCATATAACCAGCCCTCCTCTGGCTATACCCATGTGACAGTGTCACTACCATGTCATTATATAGTGCTGAGTGTTATTATACTGATGTAGATACAGCTGATTATATAACCAACCCTCCTCTGGCTATATTTATGAGCCAGTGTCACTACTGTGTCATTATAAAGTACTGGGTGTTATTATACACACATCAAGTATTTCACTCAGGCTTTAATTATTCCATAACTTATCACCCAATATCGCTAGAAGTCTCCAAGCCACTAACTTTATTCACACTACATATTTTTTTTTATTCCTATTATTTAATCAGAAAGAAAAGATATACTAAGGTTGTGGCGGACACGCAAATAAAAAAAATTGTTAACTTTTTCACTAACTATTTCACAAACTTTAGGTTTCTCACTGAAATTATTTACAAACAGCTTGTGCTATTATGGCAAAAATGGTTGTAAATGCTTCTCTGGGATCCCCTTTGTTCAGAAATAGCAGACATTTATTGCTTTGGCATTACTTTTTGGTAATTAGAAGGCCGCTAAATGCCGCTGCGCACCACATTTGTATTATGCACAGCAGTGAAGGGGTTAATTAGGTAGCTTGCATGGTTAATTTTAGCTTTAGTGTAGTGTAGTACTAGTAGACAACCCAAATTATTGATCTAGGTCCATTTTTGTATATTTCATGCCACCATATTACCGCCAAATGCGATCAAATAAATTTGTTAACTTTTCCCTAACTTTAGGTTTCTCACTGAAATTATTTACAAACAGCTTGTGCAATTATGGCACACATGGTTGTAAATGCTTCTCTGGGATCCCCTTTGTTCAGAAATAGCAGACATATATGGCTTTGGCGTTGCTTTTTGGTAATCAGAAAGCCGTTAATTGCCGATGCGCACCACATTTGTATTATGCCCAGCAGTGAATGGGGTTAATTTAGGTAGCTTGTAGGGTTAATTTCAGCTTTAGTGTAGAGATCAGCCTCCCACCTGACACATCCAAACCCCTGATCCCTCCCTGACACCTTTTAAATAGCTCTTTTCCCTCCCCACCTCATAATTGTCACCACCATCTTAAGTACTGGCAGAAAAACTGCCAGTACTAAAATAAAAGGCCTAATTTTTTTTTTTTTAATTTATATTTTTCTGCAGTGTTGGATCCCACCTTTGCCCCTAACCTCCCTGACCCCCCCCCCCCCAAACAGCTCTCTAACCCTCTACCTATATGCCGCCATCTTGGGTACTGGCAGCTGTCTGCCAGTACCCAGTTTGTTCAAAATTTGGGCTTTTTTTCATAAATACCCAATTTTTCTGTACTGTAGGTGCCCGCCCTCAATACCCTCCCCCCCCAGATCCCTTTCCAAACAACAATTTATTTAATTATTCCCCCCCTCTCCATCTTCCTCCCTCTCCCTCTTTCCCAGAGACTGTAATATTTTATTTAATAGCGTGCACATGCACGTGCAAGCTCACTCCCGCCCTCCTCCCGGGGTACCCCCTTGCACACTAATGCACAAGATCCCGATGCTCCTGCCACCCACTGGCCTCCCTGCTATGGCTTCCACCCCCCAACGATCGGCACCACCGCTGTCCGATGCAGAGAGGGTCACAGAGTGGATATCTCTGCATCGGTAACTCTGCAAAACTATTTCTGCAGTGCCCCACTCATGAGGCATGCAGAAATAGTGCGATCTCGATAAAAATACAGAAATTGCGGAAGAGAGAAGCCCAGGACTGCAGCGATGTTCGACCCATACAGGTCGTTAAGGGGTTAAAGGGATCTTACATGTTACTTTGGGGACAATTGTGGGACATTTCAAAAATTAGCCACAGGTCTTATTTATCGCGTGCCAATATATTTGCGAATTTTCCTGTTTACAGGTGCGCAATAAATTAGCACTCCACTTGTACTCTAGCCCAAGATATAATACAAGAGCTGTCATGTGTTCCTTTAAACATCAGTTTACGTCTAGAGATATATAGGAATTTTAGTTATTCTATAGAAACGATGTGCTATAATGTATGTTCTCATTTTATTTTTCAGTAAGAATGTTTCCCTACCCTGGAGATGTAACAAAAGAGCATAAGGCTCAAGCAGCAGCGATAGCCAGAGAAATGCAAGGGGAAGGTAAGAATGGTGTGGCTACCTCAGTTTAAAGAAGCATTATATACAGTTATTAAAGATGTGCGTTTCGTTTCGGACAAATTCAGAACTCGGACAAATTTAGGCCGATTTGGCAATTTGGATGCATCCAAATTTCTGAATCGGCATATCCCGAAAAATTCTGAAAAATTCTGAAAATGAATAAATTAGTTTCCGAATTTTCGGATCCATTATTCATATTCAGAATTTTTAATTGTTCCTAAACCGCAGCTCCCCGACACTAACTCTAAGTATAATAAAGATATTAACCCCTAAACCACCGTTCTCCGACATCGCCGACACTAACTAAACCTATTAACCCCTAAACTGCTGTTCCGAAACATTGCAGACACAAACTAAACCTATTTACCCCTAAACCGCAACCCCCCCCCACATCGCCACCACTTAAGAAGGCTATTAACCACTAAACAGCACCCCCCACTCGCCAACACTAACTAAACCTATTAACCCCTAAACCGCCGTTCCAAAACTTCGCCGACACTAACTAAAGCTATTAACTCCTAAACCACCGTTCCCAAACATCGCCAATACTAACTAAACCTATTAACCCCTAAACCGCTGGCCCCCATATTGCAACAACCTAAATTAAACCCTTATATATATTATATTAACCCTTAAAGCTAATACCCCCTAACTTTAAACCTAACCCTAACCTTAAACCTAACCCTAAACCTAACACTCCCTAACTTTAACATAATGAAAATATAACTAAATTAAAGGGACAGTCAACACCAGAATTAGTGTTGTTTAAAAAGAAAGATAATCCCTTTTTTTACCCTTTCCTCAGTTTTGCATAACCAACACAGTTATAATAATAAACATTTTACCTCTGTAATTACCTTGTATCTAAGCTTTTGCTGACTGCTCCCTTATTTCAGTTTTTTTGACAGACTTGCATTTTAGCCAATCAGTGCTCACTCCTAGGTCACTTCACATGCATGAGCTCAATGTTTATCTATATGAAACACATAAACTAATGCCCTCTAGTGGTCAAAATGCATTCAGATTAGAGGCAGTCTTTAAGGTCTAAGAAATTAGCATATGAACATCCTAGGTTTAGCTTTCAACTAATTACTTGTGGGATATTCTCATTCCCTACAGGAAGTGGCAAAGAGAGCACACAGCAGAGCTGTCCATATAGCTCCCCCTCTAGCTCCACCCCCCAGTCATTCTCTTTGCCGGCTCTAAGCACTAGGGTCTCTCTACGGGAGGGTAAAGTGAATGTGGTGTTAGAATTGTAGTTTTATATCTTCAATCAAAAGTTTGTTATTTTTAAATGGTACCGGTTTGTACTATTTACTCTCTAGCAGAAAAGTGATGAAGATTTCTGCTGAGAGGAAAATGATTTTAGCATGTTGTAACTAAAATCCACTGCTGTTCCCACACAGGACTGGGGAGTACCAGAAAACTTCAGTTGGGGGGAACAGTTTGCAGGCTTGACTGCAATGAGGTATGTTCAGTCATTTATTTCTAGACAAGACTGAGATAATGCTAGAAGACTGACAAGATCCCCATGTGGGGAGGGTAAGCTATGTTCTGAGACTTTTTTAAAGAATTGAATGCTTACATAACAGGGCTAATTAGGCTGGTTGACACTAATTCAGGGCAATCGATTATTTGTTTAAGAAATACTCTTTGGAGACACTTTTTTAAGCACTTTGGAGTGTTTTCTGGGGTTATTATCCACATGGCAAAAATTTAGTCACTTAGAAGTGATTTTTGTAGGCCTCACAACTCCGGAGTGGAGTTGGAGGGGCCTAATTTCGTGCCTCAGATGCGCAGTTAGAATTGAAAGACAGTTCAGGCTGCTTCACATGGAGGGTCCAGCTGCTAATTGAGGGCCTCAAAGAAGCTTTTTTCCCCCAAAACTGATCCCTAAGGGCAGGTAGGGCCCATTAAAGTGTTTTCCAAGCCTGCTTGTGTATGCTACTAGTCTGTTAAACATGTCTGACACTAAGGAAAATCCTTGTTCAATGTGTTTAGAAGCCATGGTGGAACCCCCTCTCAGAATGTGTCCCAATTGCACTAATATGTCTATACACTTTAAAGATCATATTATTGCACTTAAAAGTGTGGCCCTAGATGATTCTCAGACTGAAGGTAATGAGGATAGTCTGTCTACCTCTCCCCATGTGTCACAACCAGTTATGCCCGCGCAAGCGATGCCTAGTACCTCTAGTGCGTCTGCCCCTATTACATTGCAACAACTAGCGACAGTCATGGATAATTCCCTTGCGGACTTTCTATCCAAACTGCCAGTTTTTCCTGCAAAGCGCGATAGCTCTGTTTTAAGAACAGATTATGAGCAGTCTGAAACTTTGGTAGCCTTATCTGATGTGCCCTCACAACACTCTGAAGTGGGGTTGAGGGATTTGATGTCTGAGGGAGAAATTTCCGATTCAGGAAAGGTTTCTCATCAGGCAAAGTCAGATTCATTAGCATTTAAATTTAAATTGGAACACCTCCGCGTATTGCTCAGGGAGGTATTAGCTACTCTGGATGATTGTGACCCTATGGTGGTCCCAGAGAAGTTGTGTAAAATGGATAAGTACCTAGAGGTCCCTGTATACACTGATGCGTTTCCGATCCCTAAGAGGGTTGCGGATATTGTTACTAGGGAGTGGGATAGACCAGGTGTCCCTTTTGTTCCCCCCCCCCTATTTTTAAGAAAATGTTCCCCATAACTGACCCCAGGCGGGACTCGTGGCAGACGGTCCCTAAGGCAGAGGGGGCTATTTCTTCACTTGCTAAACGCACAACCATACCAATTGAAGACAGTTGTGCTTTTAAAGATCCTATGGATAACAAGTTAGAAGGTTTACTTAAGAAAATTTTTGTTCAACAAGGTTTTCTTCTCCAACCTATTGCCTGCATTATTCCTGTAACTACTGCAGCGGCTTTCTGGTTTGAGGCGCTGGAGGAGTCGCTCCAGACGGAGACCTCATATGACGAAATTATGGATAGAATTAAGGCTCTAAAACTGGATAATTCTTTTATCACAGATGCCGCTTTGCAATTAACTAAGGTTTCACCATTATGGCGCGCAGAGCGCTTTGGCTCAAGTCATGGTCGGCCGATGTGTCATCAAAATCCAAATTATTAAATATCCCTTTCAAAGGAAAGACCCTTTTCGGGCCAGAATTGAAAGAGATTATTTCAGAAATCACCGGGGGAAAGGGCCATGCTCTCCCTCAGGACAAGCCTCTTAAGGCTAAAAACAAAGCTAATTTTCGCTCCTTTCGTAATTTCAGGAGCGGTCCCGCTTCAGCCTCTACAGCTGCAAAGCAAGAGGGTAACGCTTCACAGCCCAAGGCAACTTGGAAGCCTTACCAGGTCTGGAACAAGGGTAAACAGGCCAAAAAGCCTGCAGCTGCTATCAAGACAGCATGAAGGGGTAGCCCCCGATCTGGGACCGGATCTAGTAGGGGGCAGACTTTCTCTCTTCGCTCAGGCCTGGGCAAGAGATGTTCACGATCCCTGGGCTTTAGAGATTGTTACCCAGGGATATCTTCTAGAATTCAAGGACTCCCCACCAATGGGAAGGTTCCACATTTCTCATCTGTCTTCAGACCAGACAAAGAAAGAGGCGTTCTTACGCTGTGTAGAAGAACTACATACGATGGGAGTGATATACCCAGTTCCAATTGCAGAACAAGGACTGGGTTTTTACTCAAACCTGTTTGTGGTTCCCAAAAAAGAAGGAACTTTCAGACCAATCCTGGATCTAAAAATTCTAAACAGATTCCTCAGAGTCCCATCATTCAAGATGGAGACCATTCGGACAATCTTACCTATGATCCAGGAAGGTCAATATATGACTACCGTGGATCTAAAGGATGCGTACCTGCATATCCCTATCCACAAAGATCATCATCAGTTCCTCCGGGTTCGCTTTTCTAGACAAGCAGTACCAGTTTGTGGCTCTTCCATTCGGTTTAGCCACTGCTCCCAGAATTTTCACAAAGGTGCTAGGGTCCCTTCTGGCGGTTCTAAGACCGCGGGGCATAGCAGTAGTGCCTTATTTGGACGACATCTTAATTCAGGCGCAGTCTTTTCACAGAGCCAAGGCTCACACGGAGATTGTATTGGCCTTTCTAAGGTCTCACGGGTGGAAGGTGAACATCAAAAAGAGTTCTCTGTCCCCACTCACAAGGGTTCCCTTCCTAGGAACACTAATAGATTCGGTAGAAATGAAAATATTTCTGACGGAGGTCAGAAAGTTGAAACTTTTAACTACTTGCCGAGTTCTTCATTCCATTCCTCGGCCATCTGTAGCTCAGTGCATGGAGGCAATCGTATTAATGGTAGCGGCAATGGACACTGCAACTATGCATGCTCAATCAGTGGAATGGGGATTATGCAGATTTGTCTCCTCAAATACAGTTGGACCAGGAAACCAGAGTTTCTCTTCTCTGGTGGTTGTCTCAGGATCACCTGTCTCAGGGAATATGTTTCCGCAGACCAGAGTGGATCATTGTAACGACCGATGCCAGTCTGTTAGGCTGGGGTGCAGTCTGGGACTCCCTGAAAGCTCAAGGCTTATGGTCTCGGGAAGAATCTCTTCTCCCGATAAACATTCTGGAACTGAGGGCGATATTCAACTCGCTTCAGGCATGGCCTCAACTAGCTGCGGCCAAATTCATCAGATTTCAGTCGGACAACATCACGACTGTAGCTTACATCAATCATCAGGGGGGAACAAAGAGTTCCCTAGCGATGAAGGAAGTAACCAAAATAATCAGGTGGGCGGAGGACCACTCCTGCCATCTCTCAGCAATTCACATCCCAGGAGTAGACAACTGGGAGGTGGATTTTCTTATTCGTCAGACTTTTCACCCGGGGGAGTGGGAACTCCACCCGGAGGTATTTGCCCAGCTGACTCAGCTATGGGGAATTCCAGAGTTGGATCTGATGGCGTCCCGTCAGAACACCAAGCTTCCTCTCTACGGATCCAGGTCCCGGGACCCCAAGGCGGCATTGATAGATGCTCTAGCAGCGCCTTGGTCCTTCAATCTGGCTTATGTTTTCCCACCGTTTCCTCTTCTCTCTCGTCTGATCGCCAGAATCAAGCAGGAGAAGGCGTCTGTGATTTTGATAGCACCTGCGTGGCCACGCAGGACTTGGAATGCAGACCTAGTGAACATGTCATCTGCCCCACCATGGACACTGCCAATGAGGCAGGACCTTCTAATACAGGGTCCGTTCAAGCATCCAAATCTAGTTTCTCTACGACTGACTGCTTGGAGATTGAACGCTTAATTCTATCAAAGCGTGGTTTCTCTGAGTCAGTTATAGATACTCTGATTCAGGCTAGAAAGCCTGTCACCAGGAAAAACTACCATAAGATATGGCGGAAATATCTTTGTTGGTGTGAATCCAAGGGTTACTCATGGAGTAAGATTAGGATTCCCAGGATATTGTCCTTTCTCCAAGACGGATTGGAGAAAGGATTGTCGGCTAGTTCTTTAAAGGGACAGATATCTGCTCTGTCTATCCTTTTACACAAGCGTCTGGCAGAGGTACCAGACGTTCAAGCGTTTGTACAGGCTTTAGTCAGAACCAAGCCTGTCTATAAACCTGTGGCTTCGCCATGGAGTCTAAATCTAGTTCTTTCAGTTCTTCAAGGGGTTCTGTTTGAACCTTTACATTCCATAGATAAGTTGTTATCTTGGAAAATTTTGTTTTTGGTAGCTATCTCTTCTGCTCGAAGAGTCTCAGAATTATCTGCCTTACAGTGTGATTCACCTTACCTGGTGTTCCATGCAGATAAGGTAGTTTTGCGTACTAAACCTGGTTTTCTTCCTAAAGTGGTTTCTAACAAGAATATTAACCAGGAAATTGTTGTTCCTTCTCTGTGCCCCAATCCTTCTTCGAAGAAGGAACGTCTGTTGCACAATCTTGATGTAGTTCGTGCTCTAAAGTTCTATTTGCAAGCAACTAAGGATTTCAGACAAACATCTTTCTTGTTTGTTATCTATTCTGGTAAGAGGAGAGGTCAGAAAGCGACTGCTACCTCTCTTTCCTTTTGGCTGAAAAGCATCATCCGTTTGGCCTATGAGACTGCTGGCCAGCAGCCTCCTGAAAGAATTACTGCTCATTCTACCAGAGCAGTGGCTTCCACATGGGCTTTCAAGAATGAGGCTTCTGTTGAACAGATTTGTAAGGCAGCGACTTGGTCTTCACTGCATACTTTTGCCAAATTTTACAAATTCGATACTTTTGCTTCTTCGGAGGCTATTTTTGGGAGAAAGGTTTTGCAAGCAGTGGTGCCTTCCGTTTAGGGTACCTGTCTTGTTCCCTCCCTTCATCCGTGTCCTAAAGCTTTGGTATTGGTATCCCACAAGTAAAGGATGAATCCGTGGACTGCATACACCTTGCAAGAGAAAACAGAATTTATGCTTACCTGATAAATTACTTTCTCTTGCGGTGTATCCAGTCCACGGCCCGCCCTGGCAATTAAGTCAGGTAAAAAAAATGTGTTTAAACTACAGTCACCACTGCACCCTATGGTTTCTCCTTTTTCTTCCTAACCTTTGGTCGAATGACTGGGGGGTGGAGCTAGAGGGGGAGCTATATGGACAGCTCTGCTGTGTGCTCTCTTTGCCACTTCCTGTAGGGAATGAGAATATCCCACAAGTAAAGGATGAATCCGTGGACTGGATACACCGCAAGAGAAAGTAATTTATCAGGTAAGCATAAATTCTGTTTTTATTTTTATTTCACAGGTAAGTTATTTATTGTAACTAGGTAGACTAGTTAGTAAATAGTTATTAACAATTTACTAACTACCAAGTTAAAATTAATACAAACTTACCTGTGAAATAAAAATAAAACCTAAGCTGCCTTACACTAAAACCTAACATTACAAAAAATAAAAAACACTAAAATTACAAAAAATAAAAAAAACTACCATTACAAAAAATAACAAACGAAATTATCCAAAACAATAAAAATGATTTCTATTCTAATACCCCTTTTTTTTTTTTTTAAAAAAAAACACCACAAAATAAAAAAAAATCCCTAAATTATAATAAACTACCAAGGGCCCTTAAAATGGCCTTTTGTAGGGCATTGCCCTAAAGAAATCAGCTCTTTTCCTACAAAAGAAAAACACAAAGACCCACTAACATTAAAAACCCCAACTCCCCCAAACCCACAAAATAAAGTTAAACCTAATCTACCCGTTTCCCTGAAAAGGGCATTTGTATGGGCATTGCCCTTGTAATAGTGCCCACCCTAATCTAAAAAAAACACCCCAAACGAAAAAAAATACACAAAATAACAAAGGAATTATCAAAAATACAAAAAATTATTCCTATTCTAAAACCATTTAAAAAAAAAAACACCCGAAAATAAAAAACCTAATATATAATATACTACCAATAGCCCTTAAAAGGGCCTTTTGTAGGGCATTGCCCTAAAGAAATCAGCTCTTTTGCTCACAAATAAATACAAAGACCCACTAACATTACAAACACCCCCCCCCCAAACCCACTAAAAAACCTAATCAAAGGGCATTTGTATGGGCATTGCCATGAAAAGGACATTCAGCTCTTTTACTGCCCTTAAAAGGGCATTCAGCTCTTTTAAGAGTGCCCATCCTAATCTAAAAAAAAACACCCCCAAAAAACCTTTAAAAATCCTAACAACTAACCCCTGTTTATGTACAGTTGTTGAAGTCCCGCTTGAATGATCTTCATACGGGCGGCTCCATCTTCATCCAGGCTGCATCTTCATCCATTGCAGGACTGGCATCTTCTTCATCCCTGCTAAGGCGGAGCAGCAATGCACGGAGGCAGAGGTCCAGTCCGAAGTCCGGGAGGAGGTCCAGGCGGAGAGCCATCGATCCGACGTGGAGGTCATCTTCATGCGATTGTCTGCTGTACACCCTTTTATACTGGGGATACCATTGCATTCCTATTGACTGTAAATTTTGAAAAAGGCAATAGGAATAAGAGCTGCTCAAATCACTCAATAGGATTTAAGCAGCCCTCATTCCTATTGGCTGTTCAAGTCCTCCCGGACCTCGGCCTGGACCTCCGCCTCTGCGCATCGCCGCTCCGCCTCCGCAGGGATGAAGAAGATGCCGGTCCCGCGATGGATAAAGATGGAGCCGTCTGGATGAAGATACTGCCTGGATGAAGATGGGGCCACCGGGATGAAGATCGTTCAAGTGGGACTTCAACAATTGTGAGTACCTAAAAAGGGGTTAGTGTTAGGTTTTTTAAAGGTTTTTTGGGGTGTTTTTTTTTTTTTTAGATCAGGGTGGGCACTCTTAAAAGTAAAAAGCTAAATGCCCTTTTCAGGGCAATGCCCATACAAATGCCCTTTTCAGGGCAATGGGTAGATTGGATTTTTTAGATAGTTTTTTTTTTTATTTTGTTGGTTTGGGGGTGGGGGTTTGTAATTTTAGTAGGGCCTTTGTATTTATTTGTGAGCAAAAGAGCTGATTTCTTTAGGGCAATGACTTACAAAAGGCCCTTTTAAGGGCTATTGGTAGTTTATTACAGATTAGGTTTTTTATTTTGGGGTGTTTTTTTTTTTAAAATGGGTATTAGAATAGGAATAATTTTTATTATTTTTGATAATTCGTTTGTTATTTTGTGTAGGTTTTTTTTTAGATTAGGGTGGGCACTCTAAAAAAGAGCTGAATGCCCTTTTTAAGGGCAATGCCCATACAAATGCCCTTTTAAGGGCCCTTGGTAGTTTATTATAGATTAGGGGTTTTTTTTTGGGGGGGGGGGGGTTTGTTTGTTTTTTTAAAATAAAAGGATTTTAGAATAGGAATAATTTTTATTGTTTTAGATCATTTCGTTTGTTATTTTTTGTAATGGTAGTTTTTTTATTTTAGTGTTTTTTATTTTTTGTAATGGTAGGTTTATTTATTTTGTAATGGTAGTTTTTAGTCTAAGGCAGCTTAGATTTTATTTTTATTTCACAGGTAAGTTTGTATTTATTTTAACTAGGTAGTTAGTAAATAGTTAATAACTATTTTTACTAACTAGTCTACCTAGTTAAAATAAATAACTTACCTGTAAAATAAAAATAAAACTTAAGCTAGCTACAATATAACTATTAGTTATATTATAGCTATCTTAGGTTTTATTTCAAAGGTAAGTTACTTTCGGCTAGATTACGAGTTGTGCGTTAGGCTTAAAAAGCAGCGTTAAGAGGTCCTAACCCTGCTTTTTAACGCCTGCTGGTATTACGAGTCTTGAAGGTACAGGTTCACCGCTCACTTTTTTGGCCAGACTTGAAAATACCGCAAATCCACTTACGTAAATTGCGTATCCTATGTTTTCAATGGGACTTGAATAGCGTTGGTATTACGAGTCTGCCAAAAAGTGAGCGGTAGACCCTCTCCTGTCAAGACTGGTACCGCATTTTAAAGTCAGTAGTTGAGTTTTACACAACAACGCTGTAGCATAAAACTCTTAACTAAAGTGCTAAAAAGTACACTAACACCCATAAACTACCTATTAACCCCTAAACCGAGGCCCTCCCGCATTGCAAACACTTTAAAAAAATGTTAACCCCTAATCTGCCGAACCAGACATCACCGCCACTAAAATAAATATATAAATTCCTAAACTGCCGCACTCCCGCCTCGCAAACATTAGTTAAATATTATTAACCCCTAATCTGCCGTCCCTAACATCGCCGACACCTACCTACATTTATTAACCCCTAATTTGCCGCCTCCAACGTCGCCGCCACTATACTAAAGCTATTAACCCCTAAATCTAAGTCTAACCCTAACACCCCCTAACTCAAATATAATTAAAAGAAATCTAAATAAAAGTGACTCTCATTAACTAAATTATTCCTATTTAAAACTAAATACTTACCTATAAAATAAACCTCTAAGCTAGCTACAATATAACTAATAGTTACATTGTAGCTAGCTTAGGGTTTATTTTTATTTTACAGGCAAGTTTTTTTTTTATTTTAACTAGGTAGTTTAGTTAGTAAATAGTTATTAACTATTAAATAACTACCTAGCTAAAATAAATACAAATTGACCTGTAAAATAAAACCTAACCTAAGTTACACTAATGCCTAACACTACACTATAATTAAATTAATTCCCTAAATTAAATACAATTAAATACAATTAAATAAAATTAGCTAAAGTACAAAAAAACAAACACTAAATTACAGAAAATAATAAACAAATTACAAGATTTTTAAACTAATTACACCTAATCTAATCCCCCTAACAAAATAAATTAATTACAATTAAATAAAAATAAATAAACTAAACTAAAGTACAAATACAAACAAACTCTAAATTACAGAAGATAATAAAATAATTACAATTTTTTAAGATAATTACACCTAATCTAATCCCCCTAATAAAATAAAAATCCCACCAAAATAATAAAAATCCCTACCCTATACTATATTAAAAATAACCCTTAAAAGGGCCTTTTGCGGGGCATTGCCCCAAAGTAATCGGCTCTTTTACCTGTAAAAAAATTACAAATCCCCCCCAACATTAAAACCCACCACCCACACAACCAACCCAACCCCCACCCAATACCCCCTTAAAAAAACCTATCACTAACCCCTTGAAGATTACCTTACCGGGAGAAGTCTTCATCCAACCGGGTTGAAGTCCTCAACAAAGCCGGGAGAAGTCTTCATCCAAGCCGGGCGAAGTGGTCCTCCAGACGGGCAGAAGTCTTCATCCAGATGGCATCTTCTATCTTCATTCATTCGGCGCGGAGCGGGTCCATCTTCAAGACATCCGACGCGGAGCATCCTCTTCATCCGACGGCTAACACTGAATGAAGGGTAACGGTTTTGAATGCATCTGAATTTCAAAATTTGGAACTACACAAATTAATTCCGAAACGGAATTACCGATACATACAGAATTAATATAAATGTCTCGAACCAAATTTTTTCACGACCCGAATCGAAACGAAACAAAGTGAACCACATTTTTCGATTGCGCACAAGTGTATATGTATCAGCAATATGGCCACCCTAGTTATATATCATGGAGATTAGGCCAGTGTCATGTGATTAATTATGTGTTCCTCTTAAACTAGTCCTATAGCAGCCAATTTCTTCAAGAAAATAATTATATATATATATATATATATACACACAGAGAGAAATGCACTCACAGGAACGACCAACCAGCTCAATACCATTGTTAGCCTGTTCTATGGCGATTTACCACCTAGGTGCAACTTCTTTTAGCCCAGCAATGCTTTTCACAGATTAGAACTTTCCTGTAGTATATCAGTCTGATCCCGCCTATTACGGTCAGTCCAGCGCCGAAATACCAGGCAATTCCTCTCTGAACAAGGAACACAGCAACCCCAGACGATCGTTTCGGCCTTCATTGGGCCTCGTCAGTGAGGTGTAGCAGTATTCCTCTAAGCACACTGAGCAAGGAGTCCACGTCTGGTTTCCCCTTTTTCCCATAGAGAGACTAAATACACACAGAGAGAAATGCACTCACAGGAACGAACAACCAGCTCAATACCATTGTTAGCCTGTTCTATCGCGATTTACCACCTAGGTGCAACTTCTTTTAGCCCAGCAATGCTTTTCACAGAGTAGAACTTTCCTGTAGTATATCAGTCTGATCCCGCCTATTACGGTCAGTCCAGCACCGAAATACCAGGCAATTCCTCTCTGAACAAGGAACACAGCAACCCCAGACGATCGTTTCGGCCTTCATTGGGCCTCGTCAGTGAGGTGTAGCAGTATTCCTCTAAGCACACTGAGCAAGGAGTCCACGTCTGGTTTCCCCTTTTTCCCATAGGGAGACTAAATACACACTCCTTGCTCAGTGTGCTTAGAGGAATACTGCTACACCTCACTGACGAGGCCCAATAAAGGCCGAAATGATCGTCTGGGGTTGCTGTGTTTTTTTGCCAATTTGGAGGCTGAAATCATTATGTTATTGACTGGGAATTTGGTGTCAGGTAGAAGTATTGCATAGGCAAGTAAAATGCAAAACACAACAAAATGAACATTGAATGCATTTTGGCCTTTAAATAGGTCCTTCTTAATGCGAAAATATCATATTTTGGGTGCTGTGCACCGGAAATTAATGTTACCATTAAAAAAACTACAGTGCCCAGGGGCAGATCTACCATTGGTGAAGCCAATGCAGTGGCACCAGCGCCCAAGGGTTGGGGGACCCAAAACAGTAGGCCTGTGCAAAATCTGTACAATCCTAATGCAGGGGAACCTTTTATTAGTGCAAATTGCAGCTCTATATTATCTGTTAATCTATCTATATTCAAGATCGTTATACAAGGCAGAGGAGAGGCTAGCCAAACTGGGTCTGTTTTCCTTAGAAAAAAAGGCACTTGAGAGGTGACATGATTACTTTATATAAATATATTCAAGGCCCATATACAGAGATGGAAGAAGCTCTGTTTATTCTAAGAAAATTGTTTCTGACAAAAGGTCATAATTTAAGGTTGGAAGAAAGGAGATTTAATCTCCTGAAATGGAAACGCACTGTAAGAGCAATAAAATTTTGGAACTCATTATCAAAGGAGCTAGTGAATGCCAATACCCTAGATACATTTAGAAATAGTCTGGATACATTTCTGTATATAAACAAAATTCATGGATATGATTGATAGTATTAAATTGGTCACCTTTTAGTGGGGTTATTTAAGTTTAACTGGAGCTTTTTGTAAGTATTTTATATTTCTATAGGTTGAACTCGATGGACTTTGGTCTTTTTTCAACCTTATCTACTATGTTACTATGTTATTGCTTACTACCAGGCCCTTCTGTCGAGTAGGTCCACTTCTGAAAGTGCCAACTTACCAACATTTTTATCTTTAGTGTGAGTCTATAACCTTTCAATTTGTTAGACTCTTTCTAATTTATTGGTATACATTGGATTCATAAAAATGAGTCCTTGATTGTAATGCTCAGTACTCAGCCAACTAACATTATTTATATGTTTTAATACAGACAAGTCATTTGTCAATCTATAATTCAAATTATGTCCCAAATAAAAATATTGTAATGCAGGATCATTTATACAGTATTCTATGATTTATCTTTCATGAACCATGACTACAATAATTTTTAAGTGGTACTTTATATAATGAAGGCCATGCTTAATTCAAGTTGAATGATTGTTCATATACAAATATGAATGTCACCAAAGATCAGAGGTGCCAGTCCAAGAATAAAAGTTCACTATATCTCAGATAAAATTAATCAATGGAACTATCCATGGTCTACCAAGTATAGATAATGGGGCCTAGTTATCAAGCCGTCAACCTCAAATACGCTGGAATTCCACAGCGTATTTGTGGCGAGGCTGATACGCCTTAGTTACCAAAGGCTCGAGACCGGCAAAAATAGAATTTAGTGACGTAAGCTTCGATCCACCGGACTCAGTCCGACACAGATCGATTCTTACGTCACTCCAGATGTTCCGCACACAAGTGCGGCACATTCTCACTACTTTTGCTAGTTATCAAAAAACTAGCAGGTACGCTCGGCACTTTTACGGCCCAGCGTACCTGGTTTTCAAACCGCCACCCCTGGAGGCGGCGGATCCCATAGGAATCAATGGGAGTCTGACCATAGCGAAAGTACAAGTTCGCTGCTGACAGACATCCCATTGATTTCTATGGGAGCTGTCTACACCTAACACCCTAACATGTACCCCGAGTCTAAACACCACTAATCTGTCCCCCCTACACCGCCGCAACTAAATAAATGTATTACCCCCTAAACCGCCGCTCCCGGAGCCCACCGCAAGCTACTCTATACATATTAACCCCTAAACCGCCGCTCCCGGAGCCCACCGCAACTATAATAAATGTATTAACCCCTAAACCGCCGCTCCCTGAACCCGCCGCAACCTATATTAAATGTATTAACCCCTATCCTGCCCCCCCCCTACACCGTCGCCACCTATAATAAATTTAATAACCCCTAATCTGCCCCCCCTACACCGTCGCCACCTATAATAAATTTATTAACCCCTATCCTGCCCCCCACTACGCCGCCGCCACTGTAATAAAATTATTAACCCCTAAACCTAAGTCTAACCCTAACCCTAACGCCCCCCTAACTTAAATATTAATTAAATAAATCTAAATAAATTAACTCTTATTAACTAAATGAATCCTATTTAAAACTAAATACTTACCTTTAAAATAAACCCTAATATAGCTACAATATAAATAATAATTATATTCTAGCTATCTTAGGATTTATTTTTATTTTACAGGTACCTTTCAATTTATTTTAACTAGGTACAATAGCTATTAAATAGTTATTAACTATTTAATAGCTTACCTAGCTAAAAGAAACTGAAATTTACCTGTAAAATAAATCCTAACCTAAGTTACAATTACACCTAACACTACACTATACTTTAATAAATTATTCCTATTTAAAAATAAATACTTACCTGTAAAATAAACCCTAAGATAGCTACAATATAATTAATAATTATATTGTAGCTATCTTAGGATTTATATTTATTTTACAGGTAACTTTGTATTTATTTTAGCTAGTTAGAATAGTTATTAAATAGTTATTAACTATTTAATAACTACCTAGCTAAAAGAAATACAAAATTACCTGTAAAATAAATCCTAACCTAAGTTACAATTAAACCTAATACTACACTATCATTAAATTAATTAAATAAACTACCTACAAATAACTACAATTAAATACAATTACATAAACTAACTAAAGTACAAAAAATAAAAAAAGCTAAGTTACAAAAAATAAAAAAATAAGTTACAAACATGTTAAAAATATTACAACAATTTTAAGCTACTTACACCTAATCTAAGCCCCCTAATAAAATAACAAACCCCCCCAAAATAAAAAAATGCCCTACCCTATTCTAAATTAAATAAAGTTCAAAGCTCTTTTACCTTACCAGCCCTTAAAAGGGCCATTTGTGGGGGCATGCCCCAAAGAAAACAGCTCTTTTGCCTGTAAAAGAAAAATACAACCCCCCCCCAAACATTAAAATCCACCACCCACATATCCCTAATCTAACCCAAACCCCCCTTACAAAAACCTAACACTAATCCCCTGAAGATCATTCTACCTTGTCTTCACTCAGCCGAGCAGCGATGGAACCGAAGTGGACATCCGGAGCGGAAGAAGTTAATCCTCCAAGCGGCGCTGAAGAAATCTTCCATCCGATGAAGTCATCATCCAGGCGGCACTGAAGGAAAGTCCATCAGCCAATCAGATTTTTCCTACCTTAATTCCGATTGGCTGATAGAATCCTATCAGCCAATCGGAATTGAGGGGACGCCATCTTGGATGACGTCCCTTAAAGGAGCCTTCATTCGTCGTAGTCCGTCGGTGAAGAAGGAGGTTCCGCATCGGCGGGAGGAAGATTCAAGACCTGGCTTGGAAGATGACATCGCCCGGATAGAAGACCTCTTCAGCTCCTCTTTGAAGATGACATCGGCCGGATCGAAGACTTTTCTTCAGCGCCGCCTGGATGATGACTTCATCGGATGGAAGATTTCTTCAGCGCCGCTTGGAGGATTAACTTCTTCCGCTCCGGATGTCCACTTCGGTTCCATCGCTGCTCGGCTGAGTGAAGACAAGGTAGGATGATCTTCAGGGGATTAGTGTTAGGTTTTTGTAAGGGGGGTTTGGGTTAGATTAGGGGTATTAGGGGTATTTAGTTTTAAATAGGATTCATTTAGTTAATAAGAGTTAATTTATTTAGATTTATTTAATTAATATTTAAGTTAGGGGGGCGTTAGGGTTAGGGTTAGACTTAGGTTTAGGGGTTAATAATTTTATTACAGTGGCGGCGGCGTCGTGGGGGGCAGGATAGGGGTTAATAAATTTATTATAGGGGGCGACGGTGTAGGGGAGGCAGATTAGGGGTTAATAAATGTATTATAGGTGACGACGGTGTAGGGGGGGCAGGATAGGGGTTAATAGGTTTAATATAGGTTGCGGCGGGTTCAGGGAGCGGCGGTTTAGGGGTTAAACTATTTATTTAGTTGCGGAGAGGTGCGGGATCAGCAGGATAGGGGTTAATAACTTTATAATAGAGGGCGACGGTGTAGGGGGGGCAGGATAGGGGTTACTAGGTATACTGTAGGTGGCAGCGGTGTTCGGGAGCGGCGGTTTAGGGGTTAATACATTTATCAGAGTTGCGGCAGGGTCTAGGAGCGGCGGTTTAGGGGTTAGTAACTTTATTTAGTTGCGGGAGGCTCCGGGGGCGCCGGTATTGGGATAGAACAGTGCAGTTTAGTGTGAGTGCTTAGTGACAGGCTAGCAATAAAGCTGGGAAAAAGCCGAAGAGCAGCGAGATCGGATGAGTGATAACTGTCACAGTCCGCTGCTCATCGCCCCGCGGCTTTTTGACAGCTTTATTTGATAACTTAGGCGTATTTTTTAAGGTCCGCGGCGGCAAAGGTAGGCGAGCTTAGGCGGGCGTATTGGGCCGGCGAAGCCAGAAAAGTAGACGGCTTGATAACTACCCCCCATAGTGTATATAGAGCAGTCTTGTAGTATTTGCAGCTTCCCAGCTGAATAATCTTCCCACAGCTTCCAACTGAATAATCAGATGGATCCACTAAATTTGGATCCAGACTCCTCCAAAATTATACCAATGACATTGAATGATCTGGCAAATTAGCCCACATGAATCAATACTCCAAATTGTAATGCAAATATGGGTATCTTATGGAAAAAAAAACATCCAATGAGTAAATTTATTAAAAACAAATGTTAAAATCATTGTGCAATACAATAGTCTGCAACACTTTTTCCTATTTTAAAAAACACTGTTTCATCAGGCAGACTTTGTTCAGATACCTGATGATAGATTAGTAAGGACGCTATTTTATATGCACTATAATTTGTGATTATTATTTGCCTTGATTATTATTTTATTAGCCAATGTTCACAACAACTTTTTTACAATATTATTTTTGTGTTTTATTTCCACTGGAAAACAAATCAAAATCACTAACATTTGTAATGCAACCTCTACGTAACAGCAGTAGCAGCAAAAACAGCTTTAGGAAGTGTATAGACAATAGAGGCATTGCTAGGTTGCAAGTAGACCAGGGTCTTCGGCCCAAGGCACAGTATAAAAAAAGATCTCCTCCCAAAAAGCTCCATTCTATTCTCCATGTGAACCCTGCCTTATTATCTAGCCCATACTTAAAAACAGTAGTTTGATACCACTTGGCTTCAACTAACCCACAAGGATTTATTCATATCCTTGGCTTCAGAGCACATTTTTACACCTTTATGTTAGTAGCATATAGACTTAATTTAACTTATGTATGCCAGTAATACTTGGAACTAGCTTAACCCCATTGTTTAAGCAATATGCAGGACAATGGTTAAACCATTTTACCACAGTGGTTTCATCGCTTGTGCCAGTACCACCAAGTAGTGAATTAACCCTCTTAGTGTCACTGGTACACAGGACACAAATAATTTCACCATCTTTACTAAAAACACATAGACCAATATTTTAACCCCTTGTTTTAGTAACCTATAGAGTACCTTTTGTTCCATTGATATACAGCAGAATAGAGCAAGGGTTTAACACCTTCTGTTCCAGGGATACATATTGTATAACAGTGATTTATTCCTTTTGTCAGTAAGCAGTGGTTCAACCCTCATTGGCACTGATAACATTTATTTCATTTGTTTCTCTATTTTTGTTGCAAAAACAAATGTCAAGTGTTCTACAAACAATTGACATTAACTTGAATTAATGAATACATCCCAAGTATAAAGTAGCACTGTTCCTTTATTCTCTGCTGATTCCTCTTTCCTCCGAAGGCTGCTTGTTATTAGAGTTTCCACCAAAATACTGAACAATCTGTGGGTCACTGGGCGCAGTGGTAGGCAGGGCCACACAATGCCCCCAAAAGGGGTACAATGGTAGGTATGTTCACCTTAGCCCTCGCTCTTGTTCCCGTAGTGTATGTTTTTTTACAACTGAACAGTCATTTTACCCCATTGCTGCCTTTAACATACAAATACATAATTGTACCTCTGTGGTTGACATTAACACGTAAACAGAAGTGATGTCACTGCCCCTCACTTTATATCTACTGCATAATTGTAATATGTTGAGTCATAGGAGGCCTTTCACATTCTGCTAATATAATTAAGTATTCAGTATTTTTGTGAACATTTTACTGGACAGACAGCCTGCTACAATACTGGACTGTCCATTTGAATACTGGACACCTGCCAGTCGTACTCGTTGCCAAGAGGGAAAATCATCAGTCTGAAGGCTCACCAGAAACACGGGGCGTCAAGCTCCATACAGAGCTTGATAGATATGCCCCTATGACTCAAGCAATACAACCTCTGAGCATCTGTATTGACACAACTTTCTTTTACAAAAAACAAACTTCAGACTGCAAGATTAGTGGACAAAACATACTACTGCAAAATAAAAAAAAATATTTTATTTTTCTAAAACAATTAAAAAAAAAAAAAGAAATTACATACAATAAAATACAATGCATACTGGGCATTAAAATTAATCCTTTTTAGCTAAATAGGTTTTAAAATTAATTTAAAAAATAATTTGTGTTATGCATAAACTTTCATAATATACTGTTGCACTTAATTTGCAGTATAAATAAATAGCATTTCGATAATATCATTAAAAAAAGATTACACTAACTAGGGGGAAAAAACTAAACCAAGCAAATAATGAGTCTAAATAAAATAAAAAATAAAATATTTTGTTTATCATGATTAATTATATTTTGTGAAAAGCGAAACAGTTTTTGAAAATAATTGTATCCTGCTGTGTTATGGGGATGTTTGTTCTTTGAATATTACTATTAGAAGATTACTGTATAAATGTCAACATTAAAAATAGCACGTGTAAAATGTCACAGAGCCTGTATAGTAATGAATATTTGAGGATTATTCATGTCAATATTTATTTGTTTATATAGTGTAGTTAAGTAAAGCCAGGATGTGTGTGAGGCCTGCACGTTGTCACTACGTCACTGTCATCTTATCGCTTTTGTATCTGAGTTGTGTGCAGTTTAACCCATATTGCTGAAATGGGGAAAAGACAGATGTCTTACAAAGCACTTCTTGCACCGTCATGGACTGGCATGACGGGATTTTCTGTTTAGTGTCAGTATATAAATATGAAAAGATATTAAAATGCCACTACTGGTTAAAAATATTGGGCTTCAGGCCCTTGTTAAATGTAGCCCATTGAGTGAGGACGATTATACCAGATTAGGATTTCAATAACCCATCTCAGTATGATTCAAAACAACAAACTTTACAACAACAAATTTATATATATAATAGCAAGTGGTGAAGGATCCAAACGGATGGGTTCCGTATCCAGCAAAAACTTCACACAGCAGGCACAGCAGGAATATATAATCCGTTTAATGTGTAAATAACCAAACGTTTCAGCCCTCACATGGGCTTTTGACAATGGTAAACATAAGACAGGACAGACATAACACATACTGCTACCCTCCACCTTTAAATACCAACCTCCCTTAAGTCATAGCCAATCAGGACGCCCGAGCGGTACACACCCACAAGTAACGAGCAACTGCAAACAGCTGTAGAGACAAGACACAACACCTGGGAACGTATCAGCCGGCTCAACCCCTAGCTTGTCATGCATAGACAAATGAGTCAAGCTCATTACTGTGTAAAGCAAGCACACATGTGAAATGTGGGCTGTACCACAAGCGGCGAATACTGACAGGGGCCAATATGACAACAGCCATAAACACCCAAAACAATTAAAGTGTAAATAAAGAGAACATAGTTACAGAGGCTTAATTCAACATGATAATATAAATCTAGAAGTGCAGGTAGCACCCTCTATACTCATAGGTATCAAGGTGACAGACCCACAAAGATTGATCCAACCCCAGCATATCAACAAACGATAGATGCAAAAACATAGTGTGTATAACATAATACATATCAACTATTCTAAGGGACCAATACCGGCCACATTATTAGCAGGGGAGTTAGAAACGATACATCATATAACAAACAGACACGGATGAAAATCTTCATCTGCTCTTATAGCAGCAGCCAAAGTCAATGTTTGTGTTTAGTCCATGGGGGGTAACCGTGTCAAGGTTGAATATCCAACGTGCTTCCAGTTTTAGTAGTCTCTGTCCTCTGTCACCCCCCCCCACCTTGTTAGAGCGGGGTGCATGATCAATCAGGATGGTGCGAAGTGATGCAATTGAGTGTCCAGCATTGAGAAAATGACGTGCTACCGGCTGGTCCGAACGTCCTTTGTCAAGAGCCTGCCGTATAGCAGACTTATGGTTAGCAAATCTTTCCCTGAAGGATGTCACCGTCTTTCCAATATAATACATGGAGCGCGGGCAGATAATGGCGTAAATGACAAAGTCAGACATACATGTGAGCCTGTGGTTAACCTTAAACCGAATTCATTCCAACACCCGCACACCAACAAGCGGTTTAAGATTAACCACAGGCTCACATGTACGTCTGACTTTGTCATTTACGCCATTATCTGCAAGCGCTCCATGTATTATATTGGAAAGACAGGGACATCCTTCAGGGAAAGATTTGCTAACCATAAGTCTGCTATACGGCAGGGTCTTGACAAAGGACGTTCAGACCAGCCGGTGGCACGTCATTTTCTCAATGCTGGACACTCAATTGCATCACTTCGCACCATCCTGATTGATCATGTACCCCGCTCTAACAGGGGGTGTGACAGAGGACAGAGACTACTACAACTGGAAGCACGTTGGATATTCAACCTTGACACGGTTACCCCCGTGGACTAAACACAAACATTGACTTTGGCTGCTGCTATAAGACCAGATGAAGATTTTCATCCGTGTCTGTTTGTTATATGATGTATCTTTTCTAACTCCCCTGCTAATAATGTGGCCGGTATTGGTCCCTTAGCATAGTTGATATGTATTATGTTATACACACTATGTTCTTGCATCTATCGTTTGTTGATATGCTGGGGTTAGATCAATCTTTGTGGGTCTGTCACCTTGATACCTATGAGTATAGAGGGTGCTACCTGCACTTCTAGATTTATATTAGTATGTTGAATTAAGCCCCTGTAACTATGTTCTCTTTATTTACACTTTAATTGTTTTGGGTGTTTATGGCTGTTGTCATATTGGCCCCTGTCAGTATTCGCCGCTTGTGGTACCACCCACATTTCACTTGTGTGCTTGCTTTACACAGTAATGAGCTTGACTCATTTGTCTATGCATGACAAGCTAGGGGTTGAGCCGGTGTCTTAAAATAAAACGTCTACCATAGGAATTTGTATACTACGTCACTTCCGGTGACGTATAGTAAGCTGGTGGAGGTTTGTAGCGCTCACTGCACATGCGCTAGAGGCACAAACTCCTTACAACAGCTGATGAGAATACGATCAATTATGTGACACGCGCACGTTACTAATCATTGAACATTGGTGGAGTTATGTGTCTGCCTATCAGGGGAGTGGATGCAGGATATGATGTTGTGCATAATGACACTATGAGTGTATAGTAAAACAACATCATTGTAAACTATGCATTGGTATGGTAGACGTTTTCATTTAAGACACCGGAGCTCTATTTTATGCTTTGATCTCTGTAATGTGCGTCAGTACAGAACCTGGGTATGGATTGGGATGGGTGTGAGAGGCCGAATCAGTGATATTGATGTTTTCCAGCGCTTGTCGATTTCCAGCTGTCTCTTAAGGGTCCAGCCCTTTAGGGAGAAGGAGAAGTCCGGTGTCTTAAATGAAAACGTCTACAATACAAATGCATAGTTTACAATGCTGTTGTTTTACTATACACTCCTAGTGACATTATGCTCAACATCATATCCTGCATCCACTCCCCTGACAGGCAGACACATAACTCCACCAATGTACCCAGACTCCCTTAACCAAACATGGAATAGCTACTCAATGTTCAGCTATCACCCTAGCTGGTTCAATGATTAGTAATGTGCGCGTGCCACATAATTGATCGTATTCTAATCAGCTTTTGTAAGGAGTTTGTGCCTCTAGCGCAGGCGCAATGAGCGCCACAAACCTCCACCAGCTGACAAACGTCACCGGAAGTGACGAGGTATACACATTCCTACGGAGTAGATGGATTCCTTTAAAACACCGGCTGATACGTTCCCAGCTGTTGTGTCTTGTCTCTACAGCTGTTTGCAGTTGCTCGTTACTTGTGGGTGTGTACCGCTCGAGCGTCCTGATTGGCTATGACTTAATGGAGGTTGGTATTTAAAGGTGGAGGGTAGCGGTATGTGTTATGTCTGTCCTGGCTTATGTTTACCATTGACAAAAGCCCATGTGAGGGCTGAAACATTTGGTTATTTACACATTAAACGGATTATATATTCCTGCTGTGCCTGCTGTTTGAAGTTTTTGATGGATACGGAACCCATCCGTTTGGATCCTTCACCACTTGCTATTGTTTGTTTATTTAGCAGTGCACCAGGTTGTTGCTGTTCTGAGGAGTGCCGTTTCCACTACGCTCTTTTTTTTTTTTTATATATATATATATATATATATATATATACAGTTCCTACTGTAGGTCTGTATTTTTAAAATAGTAAATCTAAACTGTTACTTTTTTATTTTACATAAGAGCAAATACCCTACTGTAAAACTTAGAAGTAGTGCAATTACTGTAAAGTGATACAATTTTCAATCACTTGACATTTAAGTGATATTGTGCAGGGGTGTACTCACTTCTGTTGTATACTCTCAATGCAACAAAAGTCAGTACACAAATATTTTATTTTTTCAATATTTTGTATGCCCACCTTAATTTTTGATGACAGACTCAATCTTCCTCGGCATGGAGGATAACAATGTTGCACAAATTTCTGGAGAGATTTTCTGTCATTCTTAAGAGACATTTTTTTCAGCTGCTTTTTGCTGGAAGGGTTGTGTTGCTCTATTGGATTCAAGTCAGGCGGTCATAGTTTTCACTTTTTTCTTCACTAGAAACTCTTTTGTGATTTTGGCAGTATCTGGATCATTATTCCTGTTCTGAAAAGCTTCTGGAGACTGAGTCATCTTGTCAGTCAGTATTTTAGTACATCCACAGGCATTCATGGTACCATCTATAAATGTCATCCCCCTAACACCTCTCATATCATCACACTCCCACCTCCATACTTCACTGTTGGTGCTATGCATTCACTGTAACAATTCTGGCCAGGTTCAGGCCAAACATGCAGGACCCCATCAGAGCCGAACAAATATATCTTGGTCTCATCTGACCAAAGAATGCGCTCCCAGTATTCATCAGGCTTATTTTCATGTTCTTAAGCAAAGTTTAATCTTGCAGTTTTGTGCCAAAGAGCAAGCAAGGTTTTTTTTTCTTGGAGGTCAACTTTAAGATATGTCCATTACACAAAAGTTCTGGTGTTCACACGTCATTTCCTAAAAATGTTCATGCAATTAGGCTTATTAGAAATCCCAGGTGTACTCAAATTTGTTTCAGTAATGACAGGTTTTCTAATTTGTGTGTCAGTGATCACAGGTGGATTGACTTTTGTTGCATTGATATAAAAGCTACGGAAGCCAATATTTTGTGACATTCAATCAACCAATCAAGTCAAGGCAGAATTTTTTAAAACAAAGATTGTTTAAAATTGTTTTAAAAATATGTTGTTGGGGGCGTGTCCAGGCTATGGCCGCTAAATGGGGAGCTCTGCAACATAGCGTTACAATCCACCTGTAGCCTAAAGATTTCATAGCCATCCAGTACAAAATTATATTGTAGGAGACAGAGGACATTCATCTAACTGGATTCAAGCAAAAACAGCCTTCTATACTAAGTCAGAACTGCCCAAACTGGACCACTGAGTGTCTCTGGCGGCCTCTAAGGAGTGAGACTCCAGCTCCCCCCCCCCGGGAAAACCGGGGTTGCAGAGAATAAAGATATCCTCTGCCTAACATATCATGGAGGAGGACCTCTACCTCAAGATTCAAGCCTGGTTTGCTGAATCCGATCTGCTGATAAATCGCAGATTCGATCGCCTCATGGCAATAACAGGTGCCCTTATAGAGACGCTTCCTGGGCCTACTAAAGAGGGGCTGTCAACTACAAGTGTGCAGTGTGGCGCAGAACAACGGCAAGATGAGAGCTCATTTGTTAGAGCCGCTCTATTAGAGAGGGAGAGGAGAGAAGCCAACCCTGAAGAGGAAACCTTGGGAGATGACGGCAAGGCAGTCGGAGCTCCCTCAGATTGGAGTCTGCCTGAGGGGATAATTGTGACCGGAGGGGCTGTCACCAGCAGACAAAAACCTATGGAGGCACAGAGCGGACACCTCGCTGCAGATTCCCAGACCACTGTTGCCTGCCGGGTCACATGGGGGAGAGCGGCCAGCTCCCCAGTGACCAGTTATGCGGGTGAGAATCTGGGGCTGGTAGCCCCCTGGTGTTTTAACATCCTGGAACCCTATAACGTACCGGGAGGTACCCAGGTCTGGGACAGTGGTGTCAGAGTTGGGGTCGGCTGAAGAGTTGGATATAAGGATGGACTCTAAGGGGCCAGGTCTGACTGACTATTTACTTCATGAACTGCTCCCTCTCTTGAACTTATGCTTTGGATGCTAGTATGTGAGACGCTTAGATGCCTATATAGTTTATGATTCAGTACGGGTTTAGATGAGGGGGAGGGTAGATCTGGCTAATTAAACCCTCACAGTATATGTTGTATATGTTTCTGATGATAGGTTGGTTAAAACAGTATTACCTGATCATTTGGTGTTATTACGCAAATATTGTACTATTTTATCCCTCATCTGTATTCCTGGGTAGTGTGAGGTCCAAGAGGGGACTATGATATCCTAGAGGGTTAAATAAGAGATTAGCAGTTTGCACCTTCAAAGCTTTCCTTGCTATCCCTAATGTATTGGATGATACGTACTGCACTATGTATATTTAGAGGGGATTGTGTTAGTATAGTTATATGAACCTCTGGAGATTTGTAAGAAACCTCTTGAGGCTGTAAGGCAGTTTTAGTATAAGTTGGAGGTTAGCATAAGTAACCCCTCATACAACGTGTATTTGCCATCTGAGGCCTATAGATACCTATACTAGTTTAGAGGGCAAACTGTGTATAGTTTTCTTTACAGATGTTCAATGCCTACCCTGTTAGTAATTATATGTACTGTGATGAGCATACTTGGTGCTCATAAATCTATGTATAGTTCAAACCTCAGCGCTTGCCTATTTATAAAAAGAGGTACTGCCCATGGCCTATAGTATTCCCTATTGTTTAGGAATTTATGTTGTATCTAGTTCTAAGACATGCCTATGTATCATATGTGCAAGCATTATTGTATGTATACTTAATTTTTTTTTGTTTTTCTCTCGCAATTTGAGGCTTTACACAAGCCTATAGTAACCTTAAGGGTATATGGAGAAACTAAACTTAACACCCTCTCAATGTAGTCCTCACCACTTATCCCTGTAATGGGGTATGTGCCCTTTTTATATTTTACTGGGATGTTTTCTATAATGTCTGAAGTTAATTGATGTGGACTCATAAGGACCTACATGTTCTTGTTCAAAACCTTCCTATAAAAACCAGGTCTCAGAATTCACATTTATTCAGTTATTTTTGACTTGTCCAAGCTAACATGTTTATACATAAAATGAGGTATCACACATGGCTCTGTACATATTCTCCTGATGAGAATCTACTGTTGTTCAAGGTTTCTAAGACATGCCTATGTATTATATGTATGAGTCTGGCTGTATGTCTATAGGCGTGTTGCCATGATTAATGTTTGATTTTGTTTTTGTATATTTTGAATACCTCAATAAAAATTATTTAAAAAAAAAATATGTTGTTATTTTATAAATAAAATAGTTATTGCTAAAGAGGATATAATGAATCCACAGGGGAGATAAAGGGAACAGTACAGTCAAAATTAAACTTTCATAATTCAGATAGGACATAGAATAGAACAACTTTCCAATTTACTTTTATTATCAAATGTGCCTTGTTTTCTTGGTATTCTTTGATGAAAGCTAAACCTAGGTAGGCTCATGTGCTAATTTTTGAGCCCTTGAATGCCGCCTCATATCTCAGTGGATTTTGACAAGTTTAACCCTTTGAGTGCTAAGCACTTTCCTACCTGGGTGCTAATATTTTCTAAGACTTTTTTAATTTTCTTAATTTTGGGGAAAAAAACTTTAACTTTTGTTTTTTACAGACCCCCAAGACTTACACTGTTGGAAAGGTTAGGCAATTACCTTTCCAACAGTGAGTCTTGGGGGTCTGTAGCTGCTTAGATGCCTGAGATACAGGCTTCTAAGCAGCATGCCCCCTCCTCCTAAACTTAACATTGTTAAGTATAAATAAAGTTGCCCTGTGACGTCATCACGTCATTACGCGTGACGTCACCACGCATCACGTGAAGCCCCAGCGATGCCTGTCACTCTACAGGCATGATCGCCGGGGTAGGGGCAGTTAGGAGCCCCCAGATCTCCCTCAAGGTGGGAGAGTGCTCATGACGGCTCTGAGCCATCATTAGCACCAGAGTGAGAAACTCTGTGACGGCTCAGAGCCGTCATTAGCACTCAAAGGGTTAACAGATAGGCAGCACTAGTTTGTGTGTCCCATATAGATAACATTGTGCGTACTTCTGTGGAGTTACCTAGGAGTCAGCACTGATTGGCTAAAGTGCAAGTCTGTCAAATAAACTAAATAAGGGGGCAGACTGCAGAGGCTAAGATACAAGGTAATCACAAAGGTAAAAAGTATATTAATAAAACCATGTTGGGTATGCAAAACTGGGGAATGGGTAATAAAGGGATTATCTATCTTTTTAAACAATAAAAATTCTGGAGTAGACTACCCTTTTATTTAAGAAGTTTATCAAAAGTTATATCAATTTACAAAAAATCATGCACATCTCTGTTCTCAAAGTCAGTGCCTACCTGTGAGCATCCAGAGTTTGACTAGCGTTTGCCTATACTCAGTATTTTTTTTGTTGCTTAGAATTTTTGAATAAATGATCTAATAGGCCATCTCAATTTTTTTTATTTTTATCAGCTTCTCACTTTGATCTTGGTAAAAAGGTCAGCATTCCTCAGGATTTAATGATGGAGGAACTGCATCTAAAGCGCAACCGTGGTTCATGCATGTACCTGGAGAGACAGAAGAGAGTACAGAAGTTTACCTTTGAATACCCAGCAAACCAAGTCAATGTAAGTATCCTAAGTGCATTAATAAATGGGTATAGTAAAGACTGTAAAGGGACAATGAATTCTTAAAACAAAAATTGTCGCAAAACTATGGAAGACTGTTTTCTGCTTGTTTTACTTTTTTATTGTTTAATTATTGTTTTAATCTTTTCAGGGCAGCAAAACAGTATACATTTAATGGTGTTAAACACATAGGTAAAGAGGTTAAACACATATGTAATGCCATGCCGAGGAGCCACAAGCATTGCAGTTCCCAAGCAAGAAGTCACTAGGAGACCATATAAAATATGTATGTACATGCCCAATGCTATGGTCTCTTTGGTTTCAGTTCTTTTGTATTAAAAAAATTGCACAAGCACAATACAGACACCATCCATCAGTTTAATTTCCTGCTTGTTTTACGTTTCTCTAAGATCTATAGAGACAGTAGGGAACCTACTCAACCCAGGGCCATGGTACAATGTTTTTTTGGGCCCACCAAAAGTAACTTAGTAGTAAGCAACAGTAGTAATATACATGCTGCTTTGTATAATGATATTGAGTATAGATCTTTGAAGATGGCCTTGAACAGCACTAATAAAAGGCTCATTTGCATTAGGATTGTAACATTCTGCACACACCTATGTATAGACTGGCTCCCACGCCCCCCCCCCCCCCCACTCCCAGGACTTGGGCCCTGGCGCCATTGCACATGGATGCCAAATATTTCAAGCTTAATCTCCTAACCCTATGTTAAAGGGACAGTCTAGTCAAAATTAAACTTTCATGATTCAGATAGGGTATGCAATTTTAAACAACTTTCCATGTCTGTCAAAAGCAGAGACTTAGATACAAAGTAATCATAGTGGTAAAAAGTATATTAATATAACCGTGTTGGTTATGCAAAACTGGGGAATGGGTAATAAAGGGATTATTTTTTTTTTTTTAAATAGTAAAAATTCTGGAGTAGACTGTCCCTTTAATACTTGTTGTACTCAATCCAACAAGTTATTTGTACTACAAAGTACCGGCTAAATTATGAGTTGTGCGTTAGGCTTAAAAAGCAGCGTTGGCCGGTCCCAATGCTGCTTTTTAACGCCCGCTGGTATTACGAGTCTTGCAGGTACAGGTGTAACGCTCACTTTTGTGGCCAGACTTGGAAAAACCGCAAATTCACTTACGTAACTTGCGTATCCTCTTTTTTCAATGGGACTTGCATAGCGCCGGTATTAAGAGTCTGCCAAAAAATGAGCGGTAGACCCTCTCCTGTCAAGACTGGTAGCGCATTTTAAAGTCAGTAGTTAAGAGTTTTACACTACAACGCCGTAGCATAAAACTCTTAACTAAATGCTAAAAAGTACACTAACACCCATAAACTACCTATTAACCCCTAAACCGAGGCCCTCCCACATCGCAAACACTAAAATAACATTTTTAACCCCTAATCTGCTGAACCGGACATCGCCGCCACTATAATAAATGTATTAACCCCTAAACCGCCGCACTCCCGCCTCGCAAACATTAGTTAAATATTATTAACCCCTAATATGCCATCCCTAATATCGCCGACACCTACCTACATTTATTAACCCCTAATCTGCCGCCCCCAATGTTGCCGCCACTATACTAAAGTTATTAACCCCTAAGTCTAACCCTAACCCCCCCAAACTTAAATATAATTTAAATAAATCTAAATAAAATTACTATAATTAACTAAATTATTCCTATTTAAAACTAAATACTTACCTGTAAAATAAACCCTAAACTAGCTACAATATAACTAATAGTTACATTGTAGCCAGCTTAGGTTTTATTTTTATTTTACAGGCAAGTTTGTATTTATTTTAACTAGGTAGAATAGTTAGTAAATAGTTATTAAAGCGACAGTACACTGTAAAATTGTTTTTCCATTAATGTATTTTAAATGACTTGTTATACCAACTGCAGAGTATAAAATATTTGAGAAATTCAATTTTCATGCCTATTTGTGTATATGAAGTAGCTGATTTTATGCTTTGAAACCACAGCCTATTACAATGGGTTGAACTTAAAGGTGATATCAGATCTCATTATGTTCTAAGTTTGTGTAAACAGACTTGCTTCCTTATCTTTTATTTGGCTGGAACACCAAAGCTCAATACATAGAGAGAACAATGGAAAATTATAATTTTATTACTTAACTATCCTGCATCCCACTGAGAGTGTAATCACTTCTGCTGGCTGTGTATACTTAGGCTATTCAATAGCCTATACTCCAGTATTAATTTGTTCAGTATAGGTGGCGATACCACAGGCTAAATCAGCTATTTCAAATGCTGAAATAGGAGTAAAGGAGCTACTTGTAACCAATTTAATACACTCTAGCAGGTTAAAAGGATAATTGGGAATAATTTAAAGGGGAGAACATTTTTGGGTGAACTGTCCCTTTAACTATTTAATAAACTACCTATCTAAAATAAAGACAAATTTACCTGTAAAATAAAACCTAACCTAAGTTACACTAACACCTAACACTACACTATAATTAAATTAATTCCCTAAGCTAAATACAATTAAATACAATTAAATAAAATTAGCCAAAGTACAAAACCCCCCCACTAAATTACTGAAAATAATACTAATACTAATTACACCTAATCTAATCCCCCTAACAAAATAAAAAAGCCCCCCCAAAATAAAAAAAAGCCCTACCCTACACTAAATTACAAATAGCCCTTAAAAGGGCCTTACCCCAAAGTAATCACCTCTTTGGCCCGGTTGGATGAAGACTTCTCCCGGTAAGGTGATCTTCAAGGAGTTAGTGTTAGGTTTTTTTAAGATGTTATTGGGTGGGTTTTAGTGTAGGGTTGGTTGGGTGGGTTTTAATGTTGGGGGGGATTTGTAATTTTTTTTACAGGTAAAAGAGCTGAATACTTTGGGGCAATGTCCCGCAAAAGTCCCTTTTAAGCGCTATTTGTAATTTAGTGTAGGGTAGGGCTTTTTTTATTTTGGCGGGGCTTTTTTATTTTGTTAGGGGTATTAGATTTTGTGTAATTAGTTTAAAAATCTTGGAATTTGTTTATTATTTTCTGTAATTTAGTGGGGGTTTTTGTACTTTAGCTAATTTTATTTAATTGTATTTAATTGTATTTCATTTAGGGAATTAATTTAATTATAGTGTAGTGTTAGGTGTTATTGTAACTTAGGTTAAGTTTTATTTTACAGGTACTTTTGTCTTTATTTTAGCTAGGTAGTTTATTAAATAGTTAATAACTATTTAGTAACTATTCTACCTGGTTAAAATAAATACAAACATGCCTGTCAAATAAAAATAAACCCTAAACTAGATACAATGTAATTATTAGTTATATTGTAGCTAGCTTAGGGTTTATTTTATAGGTAAGTATTTAGTTTTAAATATGAATAATTTAGTTAATTATAGTAATTTCATTTAGATATATTTAAATTATATTTAAGTTAGGGGGTGTTAGGGTTAGGGTTAGGTTTAGGGGTTAATACATTTAGAATAGTGGCAGCGACGTTGGGGGCGGCAGATTAGGGGTTAATAAATGTAGGTAGGTGGCGGCGATGTTAGGGATGACAGATTAGGGGTTAATAATCTTTAACTAATGTTTGCAATGTGGGAGTGTGGTGGTTTAGGGGTTAATATGTTTATTATAGTGGCGGCGACGTTGGGGTAAAGGTAATTGCTCACTTCATATTACATTCACCCAGGCCTTTTTATGCTGATCTTAATTTAAATACCCCAAACAATCAATGTTAGTATGAAAGTATGTTTACATAAGGCTTTACTTTAAAGTGAATGTAAACTTTCATGAATTAGTGCCCATTTCTTTCATGTAATTAACAAGAGTCCATGAGCTAGTGACGTATGGGATATACATTCCTACCAGGAGGGGCAAAGTTTCCCAAACCTTAAAATGCCTATAAATACACCCCTCACCACACCCACAAATCAGTTTTACAAACTTTGCCTCCAAGGGAGGTGGTGAAGTAAGTTTGTGCTAGATTCTACGTTGATATGCGCTCCGCAGCAAGTTGGAGCCCGGTTTTCCTCTCAGCGTGCAGTGAATGTCAGAGGGATGTGAAGAGAGTATTGCCTATTGAATGCAGTGATCTCCTTCTACGGGGTCTATTTCATAAGGTTCTCTGTTATCGGTCGTAGAGATTCATCTTTTACCTCCCTTTTCAGATCGACGATATACTCTTATATTTACCATTTCCTCTACTGATTCTCGTTTCAGTACTGGTTTGGCTTTCTACAAACATGTAGATGAGTGTCCTGGGGTAAGTAAGTCTTATTTTCTGTGACACTCTAAGCTATGGTTGGGCACTTTATTTATAAAGTTCTAAATATATGTATTCAAACATTTATTTGCCTTGACTCAGAATGTTCAACTTTCCTTATTTCCAGACAGTCAGTTTCATATTTGGGATTATGCATTGAATTATCATATTTTTTCTTACCTCAAAAAAATGTGACTTTTTTCCCTGTGGGCTGTTAGGCTCGCGGGGGCTGAAAATGCTTCATTTTATTGCGTCATTCTTGGCGCGGACTTTTTTGGCGCAAAAATTCTTTTCCGTTTCCGGCGTCATACGTGTCGCCGGAAGTTGCGTCATTTTTTGACGTTATTTTGCGTCAAAGATGTCGGCGTTCCGGATGTGGCGTCATTTTTGGCGCCAAAAACATTTTAGGCGCCAAATAATGTGGGCGTCTTTTTTGGCGCTAAAAAAATATGGGCGTCATTTTTGTCTCCACATTATTTAAGTCTCTTTATTTATTGCTTCTGGTTGCTAGAAGCTTGTTCACTGGCATTTTTTTCCCATTCCTGAAACTGTCATTTAAGGAATTTGATCAATTTTGCTTTATATGTTGTTTTTTCTTTTACATATTGCAAGATGTTCCACGTTGCAACTGAGTCAGAAGATACTACAGGAAAATCACTGCACAGTGCTGGAGCTACCAAGCTAAGTCTGCTATAAACTTTTGGTATCTGTTTCTCCAGCTGTTATTTGTATTGCATGTCATGTCAAACTTATTAATGCAGATAAAATTTCCTTTAGTACTATTACATTACCTGTTGCTGTCCGTCAACATCTAATTTTCAGAGTGTTCCTGATAACATAAGAGATTTTATTTTAAATCCATTAAGAAGGCTATGTCTGTTATTTCTCCTTCTAGTATACATAAAAGTCTTTTAAAACTTCTCTTTTTTTCAGATGAATTTTTAAATGAACATCATCATTCTGATACTGATAATAGTTCTTCTGGTTCAGAGGTTTCTGTCTCAGAGGTTGATGCTGATAAATCTTTGTATCTGTTCAAGATGGAATTTATTCGTTCTTTACTTAAAGAAGTGTTATTTGCATTAGAAATAGAGGATTCTGGTCCTCTTGATACTAAATGTAAACGTTTAAATAAGGTTTTTAAATCTCCTGTAGTTATTCCAGAAGTGTTTTATCTCCCTGATGCTATTTCTGAAGTAATTTCCAGGGAATGGAATAATTTGGGTAATTTATTTACTCCTTCTAGACGTTTAAGCAAATTATATCCTGTGCCATCTGACAGATTAGAGTTTTTTGGGACAAAAATCCCTAAGGTTATGGGGCTGTCTCTACTCCTGCTAATGTACTACTATTCCTATGGCAGATAGTACTTCATTTAAGGATCCTTTAGATAGGAAAATTGAATCTTTTCTAAGAAAAGCTTACTTATGTTCAGGTAATCTTCTTAGACCTGCTATATTTTTAGCGGATGTTGCTGCAGCTTCAACTTTTTGGTTAGAAGCTTTAGCGCAACAGGTAACAGATCATAATTTTATAGCATTATTATTATTCTATAACATGCTAATTATTTTATTGGTGATACCATCTTTTGATATCATTAGAGTTGATGTCAGGTATATGTCTCTAGCTATTTTAGCTAGAAAAGCTTTATGGATTAAACTTGGAATGCTGACATGTCTTCTAAGTCAACTTTGCTTTCCCTTTCTTTCCAGGGTAAATAATCATTTCGTTCCTTTCCTCACAACAAGGAACAAAAGCCTGATCCTTCATCCTCAGGAGCGGTATCAGTTTGGAAACTATTTCCAGTTTGGAATATATCCAAGCCTTATAGAAACCTATTGTCAGCTCCTAAGTACCTATGAAGGTGCGGCCCTTATTCCAGCTCAGCTGGTATGGGGCAGATTACGTTTTCTTCAAAGAAATTTGGATCAATTCCGTTCTTAATCTCTGGTTTCAGAAACATTGTTTCAGAAAGGTACAGAATTGGCTTCAAGTTAAGGCCTCCTGCTAAGAGATTCTTTTCTTTCCCAGTTGACACAGCAAGGCTCAGCATTTCTGAAATGTGTTTCAGATCTAGAGTTGGCTGGAGTATTTATGCCAGTTCCAGTTCTGGAACAGGGGCTGGGGTTTTATTTTGTCTCTTCATTGTACCAAAGAAGGTCAATTCCTTCAGACCAGTTCTGGATCTATCATTATTGAATCGTTATGTTAGGATACCAACATTCAAGATGGTTACTGTAGGACTATCCTGCCTTTTGTTTAGCAAGGGCATTATATGTCTACAATAGATTTACAGGATGTGTATCTGCATATTCCGATTCATCCAGATCACTTTTAGTGTCTGAGATTCTCTTTTTAGACAAGCATTACCAGTTTTGTGGCTCTACTGTTTGGTCTAGCCTCAGTTCCAAGAATTTTTTTCAAAGGTTCTCGGTGCCCTTCTTCTGTAATCAGAGAATAGGGTTTTGGTATTTCCTTATTTGGACGATATCTTGGTACTTGCTCAGTCTTCTCATTTTCGAAGAATCTCATACGAATCGACTTGTGTTGTTTCTTCAAGTTCATGGTTGGAGGATCAATTTACCATTCAGTTCATTGATTCCTCAGACAAGGGTAACCTTTTTAGGTTTCTAGATAAATTCAGTGTCTATGACTCTGTCCTTGTCAGACAAGAGAAGTTTAACATTGATATCAGCTTGTCAAAACCTTCAGTCACAATCATTCCCTTTGGTAGCCTTATGCATGGAAATGTTGGGTCTTAGGACTGCCGCATCAGATGCGATCTCCTTTGCTCGTTTTCACATGCGACCTCTTCAGCTCTGTATGCTGAACCAATGGTGCAGGGATTACTCAAAGATATATCAATTAATATCTTTAAACCGATTTTACGACACTCTCTGACATGGTGGACAGATCACCATCGTTTAGTTCAGGGGGCTTCTTTGTTCTTCCGACCTGGACTATAATCTCAACAGATTCAAGTCTTACAGGTTGGGGAGCTGTGTGGGGGTCTCTGACGGCACAAGGGGTTTGGGAATCTCAGGAGGTGAGATTTCCGATCAATATTTTGGAACTCCGTGCAATTTTCAGAGCTCTTCAGTCTTGGCCTCTTCTGAAGAGAGAGTTGTTCATTGTTTTCAGATAAGACAATGTCACAACTGTGGCATACATCAATCATCAAGGAGGGACTCACAGTCCTCTGGTTATGAAAGAAGTATCTCGAATTTTTGTTTGGGCGGAATCCAGCTCCTGTCTAATCTCTGCGGTTTATATCCCAGGTATGGACAATTGGAAAGCGGATTATCTCAGTCGCCAAACGTTGCATCCGGGCGAATGGTCTCTTCACCCAGAGGTATTTCTTCAGATTGTTCAAATGTGGGAACTTCCAGAAATAGATCTGATGGCTTCTCATCTAAACAAGAAACTTCCCAGGTATCTGTCTAGATCCCGGGATCTTCAGGCGGAGGCAGTGGATGCATTTTCACTTCCTTGGAAGTATCATCCTGCCTATATCTTTCCGCCTCTAGTTCTTCTTCCAAGAGTAATCTCCAAGATTCTGAAGGAATGCTCGTTTGTTCTGCTGGTAGCTCCGGCATGGCCTCACAGGTTTTGGTATGCGGATCTTGTCCGGATGGCCTCTTGCCAACCGTGGACTCTTCCGTTAAGACCAGACCTTTTGTCTCAAGGTCCTTTTTTCCATCAGGATCTGAAATCCTTAAATTTAAAGGTATGGAGATTGAACGCTTGATTCTTGGTCAAAGAGGTTTCTCTGACTCTGTGATTAATACTATGTTACAGGCTCGTAAATTTGTATCCAGAGAGATATATTATAGAGTCTGGAAGACTTATATTTCTTGGTGTCTTTCTCATCATTTTTCTTGGCATTCTTTTAGAATACCGAGACTATTACAATTTCTTCAGGATGGTTTAGATAAGGGTTTGTCCGCAAGTTCCTTGAAAGGTCAAATCTCTGCTCTTTCTGTTCTTTTTCACAGAAAGATTGCTGTTCTTCCTGATATTCATTGTTTTGTACAAGCTTTGGTTCGTATAAAGCCTGTCATTAAGTCAATTTCTCCTCCTGGAGTTTGAATTTGGTTCTGGGGGCTCTTCAAGCTCCTCCATTTGAACCTATGCATTCATTGGATATTAAATTACTTTCTTGGAAAGTTTTGTTCCTTTTGGCCATCTCTTCTACCAGAAGAGTTTCTGAATTATCTGCTCTTTCTTGTGAGTCTCCTTTTCTGATTCTTCATCAGGATAAGGCGGTGTTGCGAACTTCTTTTGAATTTTACCTAAAGTTGTGAATTCCAACAACATTAGTGGAGAAATTGTGGTTCCTTCATTATGTCCTAATCCTAAGAATTCTAAGGAGAAATCGTTGCATTCTTTGGATGTTGTTAGAGCTTTGAAATATTATGTTGAAGCTACGAAATCTTTCTGTAAGACTTCTAGTCTATTTGTTATCTTTTCCGGTTCTAGGAAAGGCCAGAAAGCTTCTGCCATTTCTTTGGCATCTTGGTTGAAATCCTTTATTCATCTTGCCTATGTTGAGTCGGGTAAAATTCCGCCTCAGAGAATTACAGCTCATTCTACTAGGTCAGTATCTACTTCCTGGGCGTTTAGGAATGAAGCTTCGGTTGACCAGATTTGCAAAGCAGCAACTTGGTCCTCTTTGCATACTTTTACTAAATTCTACCATTTTGATGTATTTTCTTCTTCTGAAGCAGTTTTTGGTAGAAAAGTTCTTCAGGCAGCGGTTTCAGTTTGAATCTTCTGCTTATGTTTTTTGTTAAACTTTATTTTGGGTGTGGATTATTTTCAGCAGGAATTGGCTGTCTTTATTTTATCCCTCCCTCTCTAGTGACTCTTGTGTGGAAAGATCCACATCTTGGGTAGTCATTATCCCATACGTCACTAGCTCATGGACTCTTGTTAATTACATGAAAGAAAACATAATTTATGTAAGAACTTACCTGATAAATTCATTTCTTTCATATTAACAAGAGTCCATGAGGCCCACCCTTTTTTGTGGTGGTTATGATTTTTTTATAAAGCACAATTATTCCAATTCCTTATTTTATATGCTTCGCACTTTTTTTCTTATCACCCCACTTCTTGGCTATTCGTTAAACTGATTTGTGGGTGTGGTGAGGGGTGTATTTATAGGCATTTTAAGGTTTGGGAAACTTTGCCCCTCCTGGTAGGAATGTATATCCCATACGTCACTAGCTCATGGACTCTTGTTAATATGAAAGAAATGAATTTATCAGGTAAGTTCTTACATAAATTATGTTTTTTTAAAAATACTATTAAAAGCAGGGGTACTTTCATGAAAATTTACATTGCACAGTAATTTTACAAATACTTACCTTTTTATTCAGCAATGCCGGATTGCCGATCCCCCGCCCTCAGTTCCTCTGTACATACGTCATCATTGACGAAACCGGCTTCCTACAATCATTGCTTCCCCCCAGAGCATCCATCTCGTGAGGCCACGCTGTGATTGGAGGAAGCCTATTTCATCATTCCTATGTAACTACAGCAGAAGAAGCAGGTGGGGGATCAGCGATCCGGCTTTGCACAAGAGAAAGGTAAGTTTTTGTAAAACTACACTGCAATGTAAACTTTCATAAATACAAGTGCCCCTGCTTTTAATAGTATTTTTAAAAACCGGCACTAATTTATGAAAATTTACATTCACATTAAGCATCTCTGCTGGTGTGGTATTTACTAATCTACTAATCTTTCAGTAAATTGTAAGACACGTGGCTATTTCACTTTATAGTTATTTTGTCTTTCAAAATTCATTAAAATTTATTCCGAAAATTTTAGAAAATTATTAAATCATTAGCTTCTGTAAGAATGAATGATCCCTTGGAAATTTAACATGTATACATATGTAAACATTTACATCAATTTAGATTTTATTGTAATTTAGACTTACTACTAATGCAATATATATATATATATATATATATATATATATATATATACACACTGCTCAAAAAAATGAAGGGAACACTAAAATAACACATCCTAGATCTGAATGAATAAAATATTCTAATTAAATACTTTGTTCTTTACATAGTTGAATGTGCTGACAACAAAATCACACAAAAATTAAAAAATGGAAATCAAAATTTTCAACCCATGGAGGTCTGGATTTGGAGTCACACTCAAAATTAAAGTGGAAAAACACACTACAGGCAGATCCAACTTTGATGTAATGTCCTTAAAACAAGTCAAAATGAGGCTCAGTAGTGTGTGTGGCCTCCACGTGCCTGTATGACCTCCCTACAACGCCTGTGCATGCTCCTGATGAGGTTGCGGATGGTCTCCTGAGGGATCTCCTCCCAGACCTGGACTAAAGCATCCACCAACTCCTGGACAGTCTGTGGTGCAAAGTGAAGTTGGTGGATGGAGCGAGACATGATGTCCCAGATGTGCTCAATTGGATTCAGGTCTGGGGAACGGGAGGGCCAGTCCATAGCATCAATGCCTTCATCTTGCAGGAACTGCTGACACACTCCAGCCACATGAGGTCTAGCATTGTCTTGCATTAGGAGGAACCCAGGGCCAACCGCACCAGCATATGGTCTCACAAGGGGTCTGAGGATCTCATCTTGATACCTAATGGCAGTCAGGCTACCTCTGGCGAGCACATGGAGGGCTGTTCGGCCCCTCAAAGAAATGCCACCCCACACCATTACTGACCCACTGCCAAACTGGCCATGCTGGAGGATGTTGCAGGCAGCAGAACGTTCTCCACGGCGTCTCCGGACTGTCACGTCTGTCAAATGTGCTCAGTGTGCTCCTGCTTTCATCTGTGAAGAGCACAGGGCGCCAGTGGCGAATTTGCCAATCTTGGTGTTCTCTGGCAAATGTCAAACGTCCTGCACGGTGTTGGACTGTAAGCACAACCCCCACCTGTTGACGTTGGGTCCTCATACCACCCTCATGGAGTCTGTTTCTGACCGTTTGAGCAGACACATGCACATTTGTGGCCTGCTGGAGGTCATTTTGCAGGGCTCTGGCAGTGCTCCTCCTGTTCCTCCTTGCACAAAGGCGGAGGTAGCGGTCCTGCTGCTGGGTTGTTGCCCTCCTACGGCCTCCTCCACGTCTCCTGATGTACTGGCCTGTCTCCTGGTAGCACCTCCATGCTCTGGACACTACGCTGACAGACACAGCAATCCTTCTTGCCACAGCTCGCACTGATGTGCCATCCTGGATGAGCTGCACTACCTGAGCCACTTGTGTGGGTTGTAGACTCCGTCTCATGCTACCACTAGAGTGCAAGCACCACCAGCATTCAAAAGTGACCATAACATCAGCCAGAAAGCATAGGAACTGAGAAGTGGTCTGTGGTCACCACCTGCAGAACCACTCCTTTATTGGGGGTGTCTTGCTAATTGCCTATAATTTCCACCTGTTGTCTATCCCATTTGCACAACAGCATGTGAAATTGATTGTCACTCAGTGTTGCTTCCTAAGTGGACAGTTTGATTTCACAGAAGTGTGATTGACTTGGAGATACATTGTGTTGTTTAAGTGTTCCCTTTATTTTTTTGAGCAGTGTATATATATATATATATATATATATATATATATAGTTGTGATCAAAAGTTTGCACACACTGGCAGAAATCGTGAACTTCAATCTGATTGGCTGATTCACCCAATCAGATTTTTCTTACCTTAATTCCGATTGGCTGATAGAATCAGCCAATCGGAATTCGAGGAACACCATCTTGGATCGCGTCCCTTAAAGGAACCGTCATTCGTCGTTAGTCCATCGGTTGAAGAGGATGGCTCCGCGTCGGCTCTATGGAAGATGGCTCCGCTCCGCTCCGGATGGATGAAGATAGAAGATCCCGCTTGGATGAAGACTTCTACCGGATGGAGGACCTCTTCTTGCCCCGCTTGGATGAAGACTTCTACCGGATGAAGGACCTCTTCTTGCCCCGCTTGGATGAAGACTTCTACCAGATGAAGGACCTCTTCTTGCTCTGCTTGGATGAAGAATTCGGCTCGGCTGGGTGAAGACGACTCAAGGTAGGGAGATCTTCAGGGGGTTAGTGTTAGGTTTATTTAAGGGGGGTTTGGGTGGGTTAGAGTAGGGGCATGTGGGTGGGGGGTTTTAATGTTGGGGGGTTGTATTTTTATTTACAGGTAAAAGAGCTGATTACTTTGGGGCAATGCCCCGCAAAAAGCCCTTTTAAGGGCTGGTAAAAGAGATGATTACTTTGTAATTTAGAATAGAGTAGGGCATTTTATTATTTTGGGGGGCTTTTTTATTTTATTTGGGGGCTTAGATTAGGTGTAATTAGTTTAAACTTCTTGTATATTTTTTTTATTTTCTGTAATTTAGTGTTTGTTTTTTTGTATTATAGATTAGTTTATTTAATTGTATTTTAGTTTAGCTAATTGTAGGTAATTTATTTAATTAATTTATTGATAGTGTAGTGTTAGGTGTATTTGTAACTTAGGTTAGGATTTATTTTACAGGTAATTTTGTAATTATTTTAACTAGGTAGCTATTAAATAGTTATTAACTATTTAATAGCTATTGTACCTAGTTAAAATAAATACAAAGTTGCCTGTAAAATAAATATAAATCCTAAAATAGCTACAATGTAAATATTAGTTATATTGTAGCTATATTAGGGTTTATTTTATAGGTAAGTATTTAGTTTTAAATAGGAATAATTTATTTAGTTATAGTACATTTATTTGAATGTATTTAAATTATATTTAACTTAGGGGGGTGTTAGGGTTAGGGTTAGACTTAGGTTTAGGGGTTAATAACTTTATTATAGTAGCAGCGACGTTGGGGGCAGCAGATTAGGGATTAATATTTGTAGGTAGGTGGCAGCGATGTTAGGGAGGGCAGATTAGGGGTTAATAAAATGTATTATAGTGTTTGCGAGGCAGGAGTGCGGCGGTTTAGGGGTTAATACATTTATTATAGCGGCGGCGAGGTCCGGTCGGCAGATTAGGGGTTAATAAGTGTAGGTAGGTGGCGGCGACGTTGGGGGGGGGGCAGATTAGGGGGTAATAAATATAATATAGGTGTCAGCGATGTTGGGGGCAGCAGATTAGGGGTTAATAAATATAATATAGGTGTCGGCGATGTTGGGGGCAGCAGATTAGGGGTTCATAGGGATAATGTAGGTGGCGGCGGTGTCCGGAGCAGCAGATTAGGGGTTAATAGTATAATGCAGGTGGCGATGATGTTGGGGGCAGCAGATTAGGGGTTAATAAGTGTAAGAATAGGGGTGTTTAGACTCGGGGTTCATGTTAGGGTGTTAGGTGCAGACTTAGAAAGTGTTTCCCCACAGGAAACAATGGGGCTGCGTTAGGAGCTGAACGCTGCTTTTTTGCAGGTGTTAGGTTTTTTTTCAGCCAGCTCAGCCCCATTGTTTCCTATGGGGATATTGTGCACGAGCACGTTTTTCCAGCTTACCTCTACCGTAGGCAACGCTGGTATTGAGGGTTGAAGTGGAGCTAAATTATGCTCAACGCTCCAGTTTCTGAGGCTAACGCAGCCATTCAGACAACTCTAAATACCAGCGTTGTCTTAAGGGTGCGCTGGAAAAAAAAGCAGCGTTAGCACCGCGGGTTTTTACCGACAAAACTCTAAATCTAGACCATAGAGATTGTGTTTCAACTGGATAGTGAATGGTTTATTAAATACTTGTCCTACGCTGAAGAGGTTTAACCTAAACTTTTTAAAATATTGATATTTAAAATATTGATATTTCAAACTCCAACTGAGTGAAAATATATACAGTATTATAAACTTAGGATTTTAAGGGGCACAAAACTTTCTATGATTGCAAAATGTTTTATTATGCATGAAACTTGCAAGCTGTGGCCATCAGCTCCTATATAAAGTCCAATTTGGTACCACCCAATAGGTTAAGCATTGGGAGGAGCTGAAAAATGGTTTTAGTGAATAAGTTGTCAATGAATTCCAAAAGTTTTTGCACTTGGTGTGCACAGTATTACCTTATTGCAAGATAGTTGAACAGTCTTGTACCTTTAACACGTAACTTTGAGTAAAAAAAGAACAAGGTTGGGGCGGAGCCATCAACCAAGCATGGAGGACGTGTTTCAAAGAGCTAAGGAGAAATGTATCTAATATAACGGCTAATCGGAGCTAAACTTCAGCAGCTCTTCCTAAGAACAATCCTCTGAAAGTAGGATCACCCCTACAATGTTAATTGACCTCCACACTTTGGTTTTATGCCAGTTTATACCCCTGACTCTGATAGCAGACTAGGAAAGGCCCAGGCTTATGAGGCCTTCTACTGATTTGACTTCTAATATGGAGGTGGCCTCGTCGACCATATATGAGGCTCTGCAGGAGCTCGCTATACAAATGACAGCTGGATATGAAGACATTACTGCCTGTTTAAGGATCGCTATGGCGCAACCGCTGTGTCCAATACAGGATAGTCTGGATAACACAAACCTTCCGACCTGTTCAGAACAACCTATTCTTTATGAGGCACAGGCAACGGAGACTATAGCAGATACTATGACTAAAATACCCCGTGTTACTAAGTGTCCTACATTGCTTCACAATGACTCTAAGCTAGAGGAATTGGCCGGCGCTGTGATATGGAAAGCTGAACTGCTACTCATGCAGAGGGAGTCCCTCATAGAATTCCGCCATCTGACCGCCTTCCCTAGCTCAAGAAATTTGGAGGAGACTATCCCGCCAGTTGGCCGAGCCGCATTCGATACCGCCGAAGAGTCCTCACATAGCACAGCGGCCACGTGGAACTACAACTGCGGCATTATGGAGCCAGAACCTACCTCTATACCAGCGCAGATACTGTCTCGCTTGCGCTGTCTCCTAGATCGTAGAGGGGCGACTGGCTTCCGCGGCTGGGGCTTGGAACTTCCTACTCTCCTGGCCTCCCGCGGAGGCCCTGTGTCTGGGCGGTCGAGAGATAGCTCACTCATTCTGAGTCCCACCTCGCCTTCCTTTTCACTCGCCATGGACAAGAGCCATCTGGTGCTGCAACACGAGCTGCAGGTACATGTGTGTCAGACATCGGATCTTAAAACCGGAGTGGGGTAAAGAAAGATTTATTTATTCATTTTTTTCCAGCTGCTATAAGATACTGGAATATGATTAATCCGCAACTGTATTTAGACTTCTAGCCATTGACCTGTAACAAGCTGCAGCAGATTTTACCATAGCCATTACCCTTACATTAAATAAAACAAGGAGGAGAGTCGCTCTACCAACCAGTCATGAGGTCTGCATTAAGACAGACATTAGGTAATATCTCCTAAGACTTTCTGCTCATTAACGAAGTTCTACCTTGGGACACTGATCTTAAATTCACCACTCAGATGACGACTGCTGGATCTGATGTCTGATCCTTAAAGGAGTGCGACCCCCATTGTCAGTTGAGGGTTGTATAGTGTGTGTGCCTTCTCACAAGATTCAGATTTTCTTTACAGATGGTGTTTATATTAAAGGGTGCCTAGCTTCTACCGTGTATCCTAAACCACCTGACACATAGGTGCTGCCAGAGAACTCCATTATATGCTTTTTACACTTTCCAGTTTGATGGTATAATCTGTGCAGCACAGAGTAAACTGTCTATTCTTGTTCTCACCAGCTTATTATATAGGACCTGTAATGTTCCTATTATGGCTTTACATAAAGACTAGGCAAATAGTTCATATACAGCTTGCTTCTTTTTTTTTTGCAGGTCATAAATATAATTTATATGAAGATTTAATGTTCAGATATTCCAATGTTATAGTGAAGTACTTTTTTCTTGAAGGGTTCAGCTTGATTGTTAGCCTAGCCTAACAAAATATGGTTAGGGAAAACTGTCATAGCTTATTCGTACTATACATTTAGTAGGTAGTTAGTTTTAAAAACATATCCCTGTTTATATAGATATGCATTGCCTAAAATGTTAAGTTTTTTTTTTTACTGAGTTATAGGAATAGTTATGTTATAACCTAATCTAGGCAGCTTCAAACTATGGGAACAGAATTGTATTAGACTCCAGATAGGAGATTTGAAAAGAAATAGATAGCTTGAAGAAAAATGGATCATGCCTTCTATCCTTATTTGTTAAGCTGATAATATTTGCTTCATCTCCCCGACGGCATCATTCATATGGTGCCATGCTAAGAACATTGAGGCCATGCACCTGTGGAATGTGGAGGAACTTTCACCATCTTATATATAAGCTAGATGAAATTTGTGCTTTAAAGTTATAACTGTATCGTTTAATACTTTCTTCTATACATATATGCCTGCTCAGGCGCCATTAAGCGTCCAGTTTAGTGACATAAAGAAGTTCTTTGCTAAATGTCTTAGGTATATAAAGAATTAACATTATGTGTGCTAGCGTAGCTAGGGGCGCAGCATCTGTTATTATGTTACTAGATGAGCTGACATATTGCTTAATATCATTTTGACAACTATATTATATGTTCGTATGTATAGTAATGTTATTTATGCTGCCTAATATTCTTCTTTAGGGAAGTATTGCTTATATCATTCTCAGAGAAGATGGCTCTGATCTGTTTGTATTTCCCTGAGTTGTCCCATTTCACATATAGCCTTTTAGCACTTTGCCTCTTACAAGTTATCAGATTTGTACTGAGCTTTCGGATAGTTAAAATAGGTCAGACGGCAATATTTAAGCACTAGATATGAATCTATGAAGTCACACTCGTTTCGGGTTTAGGCCTCAGGCCCAGATCCCAACTAGCTCCCACATGGTAGCAGAGTCATACTATCTATTATGTACAGCATATTCAGGTAAGCTACCTACAGAAACTAGTTTAGATAGCTAACATTTGGTCTTGCATTTTTATGTTTTGATTCGCTTGTTTTAACACAAAGTATGTTTTATAAACAACAGTTCAACAGGTACTATAAAATACCCAGAGAGGTTCCTTAATGCAAAATATATTTATATATATTTACATGTTTTCATATCATCTACTATAACATATTCTGTCATGACTTCTTATGATGTCATTGGCACTTTATTACTGAACTAGAGTCATAGGAACTTTATTTCTGTTACCTCCGCCCCCCCCCCCTCCCTCCCCTCCCTTTTTTTCCCCCTTTCTTCCATGCTCCGAGCGGTGCTTACCCGCTGACTTGTTCCCTACTTCCCCCCAACTATCATAAAGCCCAAAAGCGGCTATTCTCCAGACTAGTATACCGATTCATTTACTATACCTAAAAGGGTCCATGAGTGGCCTTCTAATTAGTCTGTCAAATTAAGATCGAAAAATTATAAAATAGAGGTTTGATTAGCATCGCTCTCCTATATTTGTACACTGTTTTGCAATTGTTTTCGTTCTATATATGTTGACATGTTTACTATTGGCAATATGAGGTGATGTTTGTTTTCTTTTCTTATGTTTGTTTCATAAAACCTCAATAAAAATGATTCAAAAAAAAAAAAAAAGCGTTTCTTTCTGGATTCATAAATAAAATATTATTTTAAACATAAAAAAAAAAAAAAAAAAAAAAAAGAACAAGGTTTCTTTGCACCTGATGCTTACTTTTACTTTGTCAGTCTAACTTTCAGCAAGGTGTCAATATAAACGCATCCCAGTCTGGCCAAACAATGAGCAACTGCACAGGAGGCTCTGAGGGAGTTGGTGGTAAACAGACATTTCACTCTGAGATCCAAATAAGTCAAGGTGGCAACAGAAACCCACCAAATGTACCTAAGAAGTCTGCCAAAGTCTTACAGATGAAGATGTCCTTGAACCCAGGTGCAATCGCCCCAGGTACTGTATAGTTACTGAAAATCTAAAACTAAAAACAGCATCAAAATAAAATATAGCTCTGGGCACATGAAGACATTTTAAATCTCTGTTTTTAAAGCTGTTTGTACCTTAATATTTAAGTTTGCTATAAAAAAAAAAAATGTTGTGCTAATGATCTAAATCTTGTAAATTGCAATGTAATGATTGTAATAATTATGGGGTTTTTTTTCTTCTTTGCCAATCTGATTATGCATTTTGTCTACCAGTTTAGTTTTGTTGAATGTATTCCATATCAATGATGTCAGTATTTCACATGTAGGTAACCTTCTCTGATCCTCTCTGCCCTCTTATTTAAAGGTTACCCAGGTCCATTGACAGGTGTCCCCTATGAGAAGTTTAATAGCACAGCCATCCCTAAATCATACCGATCACCATGGATTGAGTACCAAAACGAAGAGCAGATAATACACAGACTTGAGGAAGTGAAGAATCCTCCAGAGATACCCCTTAATGTTTCATACCGCAGCTACAACAGGTTGGTGCAGCCCATAAGCTTATGGCTTATGCGATTGTTATTTACAGTAGTAGCCACCAATCAGCAAGCGCTACCCAGAGTTCTGAACCAAAAATGGGCTGGCGCCTATGCTTACATTCTTGATTTTTCAAATAAAGATACCAAGATAATGAAGAAAAATTGATAATAGGAATAAATTAAAAAGTTTCTTAAAACTTCTATCTGAATAATGAAATTTTAATTTTGACTAGACTATCCCTTTAAGATATTTATTAGGCATGGGATATGATTACTGGAAATTAATGTTAGGTTGAATAGAACAAAATGTTAATCATATTAGTGTCCCTAACTTAAACCCCTTGTTGCTAACATTGTACCCAGTCCTTAGGTGTTGCCAGTTTCCCTCCTTAAAGGGACACTCAGGTTAAATTAAATGTTCATGATTCAGATACAGCATGTAATTTTAAACAACTTTCCAATTTACTTCCATTAAAAAAAATGTGCACAGTCTTTTATATTTACACTTTTTAAATCACCAGATCCTACTGAGCATGTGCAAGAATTCACAGACTATACGTATATGCATTTGTGATTGGCTGATTGCTATCACATGGTACAAGGGGAGTGGAAATATACATAACTTTGAAATTTGTTATAAAAAAATCTACTACTTATTTGAAGTTCAGACTAAGTGCTACTGCATTGTCTTGTTATCATGCATTTGTTGATTATGCAAATCTAATTTGTTGACTGGTCCTTTAAACATATAAGACATCCAGAGGGTTGCCAGGGAAGGCTAGTAGGTAGAATATACCTCAGTTTCAACCTTCCTAATAAAAACTGCCACATATATTTCTTTCTAATGACACAATGAGTCCATGGATCATCTAATTACTATTGGGAATATCACTCCTGCCCAGCAGGAGGCGGCAAAGAGCACCACAGCAAAAGCTGTTAAATATCACCTAAGAGAAAAATAGTTGTGTCTACTGAACTAAAAGAACACAGTAATGTGCCTACCCACTGATCGTACTTCTCACTGGTTGCAATCAAAACTAGAAAAAAGATATAAATAAGGATGTGGGTGGTGTCTCTGGGCCTACTGTGTACAAAATGATTAATCTTGAGATCAAATTATTAAAAAGAGATCAAAATAATATAATAAATATCAACCCCTTTGGAATAATACGCAAATTTAAATGCAAATATATACCATAAAAATGTATTAGTAAAAATCAATCAGAATATGATTATTTATATACACAACTTGGTTAAATAAAATTATGACACCGGTGTCTATATCTATTTTAAACATATAAAAACATAATTTGTCATAAATAAATATCTATAAGCGTTGATAAATAAAAACACCAACTTTCTGGCAGTGGCTATAATTCACCTATCATAGGTATCAATTTGTTATTCATTCTTGAGAGATAACTTGAAAGACTGAATATATCTAAGCTAGATTATGGAGCGGTTAATAAGCTGTGTAAAAAAGTCTCTTTCGTGTACAAAGTGAATTCATTAGTTGGAGTCACAATGGGTAATATGTATTTTTCTCTTTTTTATATATTAAAGTGCAATATTTTCATAGACCTTTAGTTTAGGCTGTCCCTTGAAATTAAGGATATTTGTTTACTCTTGGACATACGCATTACCCATACATATTACCCATTGTGACTCCAACTAATGAATTCACTTTGTACACGAAAGAGACTTTTTTACACAGCTTATTAACCGCTCCTTAATCTACCTTAGATATATTCAGTCTTTCAAATTATCTCTCAAGAATGAATAACAAATTGATACCTATGATAGGTGAATTATAGCCACTGCCAGAAAGTTGGTGTTTTTATTTATCAACGCTTATAGATATTTATGACAAATTATGTTTTTATATGTTTAGAATAGATATAGACACCGGTGTCATAATTTTATTTAACCAAGTTGTGTATATAAATAATCATATTCTGATTGATTTTTACTAATACATTTTTATGGTATATATTTGCATTTAAATTTGCGTGTTATTCCCAAGGGGTTGAGATGTATTATCTTATTTTGATCTCTTTTCAATAATTTGATCTCAAGATTAATCACTTTGTACACAGTAGACCCAGAGGCGCCACACACATCCTTATTTATAACTGTTAAATATCACCTCCCTTCCCTCCAACCCCAGTCATTCTCTTTGCCTATGTTAGAGCAAGGAAGTGGTAAAGTTAGGTATTAGAAAAGATTCTTCAAGCAAGATTTTATTATTTTTTCCGCAGTGTAAGATTGTGCTGTTTTGTTCTAGGGTGTAGCCGTAGTCCATATCAGTCTCTTAAGTAGAGCAGTGGTAGCTTTCAAGCAATGGGAACTTGTGGGGTACAATCCTCACTGCGCCTCCCATATATTTATGCTGCCCTAACAGTTGAAGCCTGAGTAAAATTACTCAGTCTTTGTTTCTATCCATAGGTCCATGTAAGGGAACTGACCTCTCAAACCTAGTGAGCTGCCATGCTGCCTGGCAGAAGTCTTAAGGTAAGTGCTAACTTTAATTTTTTTCTGGAACACACATACAGAGAAAAAGATAGCACTTTCACATTCGATAATTTGGGGGACAATTCACATTCACCTATGATAGGGGAATGTTTATTAAGGGCAGCAGAGCAGGCACTGGGGACAAGGAGAATCTGGCTCAGTGATGGTGGTGGATTTTTTACTTTACTCCAGACGACTGTGATAATACATTTAGCTGATCAGGAGTTTCATGTTGTTATGCCCATGATGGGCGGAGTTAGATACGGCGGCAGTTTCCTATTGTGCACCTTTTTCTCTGGCCCTGTGTCACTTCCTGTGTTCCGCATTGGAAATCAGCTGCATCACAGATTAAGCAGCTTTGCGGTTACAGACCGTAATTGTTAAAAGATTGAGTCCGGATCAACTACAAGTCATATAATTCGTTAGTAGGCAGGCAGGTAAGCACCTCAGCAAGGCTAAGCTGAGGTGTAGAGTTGCCTTTGGGGCAATTGATTATTTCAAATGACAGAAAAATAAAGCAGTTATTTTTTTCGTTTAAAATTTAAAGAAACAGTAACGATTTTTTTGGGGGGGCTATTTTCTAAATAAAAATATCAGTTTTGTCTGTTTATTGGTTAATAAAGATGGACCAAGAAACCCTGCAAGATGTTACATGTTCTTTATGTTTTGATGCTAATGTATAACCACCAATCCCTTTCTGTTCCTCATGTAATTAAGAGAACTTTACATTACAGGGATAGACTTTTTCCTGAGCCAACATTGTCTAAGGTGTATACTGTTCAGGAGTCTTCTGACAATGTTCAAGATATGCCACAGCTTTCTCCTCAAGCATCCCAAAATTTAGCGTCCATACAGCCAGTTACCTTGCAAGACATTGCTTCCCTAATGTCATCAGCGGTATTTGATGCATTGTCTGTTTTTCCCATGCTGCAGGGAAAGCACAAGAGGAAATGTAATCAATCAGTGAATAAGGTTGCTGACACCGTAATGACTATTCCGAATGTTTCTTCCCAGAAACCTGAAGAGGAAGATACTTCGGTAGCATCTGAGGGTAAAATCTCAGACTCAGACAGTGTAATACCTTTAACTTATACTGAAGTTGTTTCTTTCAGGTTTAAGCTTGAACACCTCCATTTGTTACTTAAGGAGGTTTTAGCTACCCTGGATGACTCCGACACTACTGTCGTAGTCAATCCTAAGAAGTCTAGTAAACTTAACAAGTATTTTGACGTGCCTTCCATGGTGGAGGTATTTCCTGTACCAGATAGGGCTACAGAGATTATTGCTAAGGAATGGGAGAGACCAGGTATCCCTTTTTCTCCATCCACTATATTTAAAAAGATGTTTCCTATAGCAGACTCTATCAAGGAGTCTTGGCAGACGGTACCCAAAGTGGAAGGGGCAATTTCCATGCTAGCCAAGAAAACAACTATTCCTATAGAGGATAGTTGTTCCTTTAAGGATCCTATGGATAAGAAGTTAGAGGGGTTACTCAAGAAAATGTATGTACACCAGGGTTTACAATGGCAACCTGCGGTTTGTATTGCTACTGTCACTAGTGCGGCAGCATACTGGTTTGATGTGTTGTCTGATTCTATTCAGACAGACACTCCCCGCGAAGAAATCCAGGATAGGATAAAGGCCCTCAAGTTGGCCAACTCCTTTATCAATGATGCTTCCCTTCAGGTTATTAAGCCGGGAGCTAAGATTTCTGGTTTTGCCGTACTGGCCTGCAGAGCTTTATGGTTAAAATCTTGGTCTGCGGATGTGTCATCTAAATCTAAACTTTTGACGATTCCTTACAAGGGAAAGACCTTGTTTGGGCCGGGTTTGACGGAAATAATTTCTGACATTACGGGAAGAAAGGGCCATTTCCTCCCTCAGGATAAGAGAAATAAACAAAAGGGACGCCAGAGTAATTTTTGTTCCTTTCAAAATTTTAAGGGAAAGCCTTCCTCTCCCTCTTCCAAGCAGGAGCAGTCCAAGACTTCCTGGAGGCCCAACCAGTCTTGGAACAAGGGGAAGCAATCAAAAAAGCCTGCTATTGAATAAAAAACAGCATCAAGGGCCTGTCCCCGATCCGGGGCCGGATCTTGTGGGGGGCAGACTTTCCTTCTTCGCTCAGGCTTGGGTTCGAGATGTTCAGGATCCCTGGGCAGTGGATATCGTGTCCCAGGGATACAAACTAGAGTTCAAGATCTTTCTTCCCAGGGGCAGGTTTCCGCTTTCAAGATTATCTGTAGACCAAAAGAGAGGCGTTCTTACACTGTGTTCGGGACCTCTCCGACCTGGGAGCGATAGTTCCTGTTCCAATGCAGGAACAGGGACTGGGGTTCTACTCCAATCTGTTTGAGGTTCCCAAAAAGGAGGGAACCTTCAGACCAATTTTAGATCTCAAGAGTCTAAACAAATTCCTCAGAGTGCTGTCCTTCAAGATGGAAACAATTCGTTCCATTCTTCCTTTGGTCCAAGAGAGTCAATTTATGACAACGGTAGATTTAAAGGACGTGTACCTGCATGTCCCCATCCACAGGGACCATCACAAGTTTCTGAGGTTTGCATTTCTAGACAAACACTTCCAGTTTGTGGCTCTTCCATTCGGACTTGCCTCAGCTCCCAGAATTTTCTCAAAGGTTCTGGGATCCCTGTTGGTATTGCTCCGATTGTGGGGCATTGCAGTTGCGCCTTATCTGGACGACATTCTGGTTCAGGCACCATCCTTTCAACAAGCAAGATCCCATGCGGAAATGTTGTTATCTTTCCTGCGATCTCCCGGATGGAAGATAAATTTGGAAAAGAGTTCCTTAGTCCCAACTACAAGGGTCATTTTCTTGGGAACCATAATAGATTCCTTATCAATGAAGATTTTACTGACAGAAGTCAGGAAATCAAAGATTTTCGATTCTTGCCTAGCGCTTCAGTCCTCTCCTCAGCCATCAGTGGCTCAGTGTATGGAGGTAATCGTTCTGATGGTAGCGGCAATAGACATCATCCCATTCGCCCGTTTCCACCTCAGACCTCTGCAGTTAAGCATGCTCAGTCAGTGGAACGGAGATTATGCAGATCTGTCTCCATGATTACAGCTGGAGCAGGAGACAAGGGATTCTCTTCTTTGGTGGTTGTCTCAGGATAATCTCTCCCAGGGAACCTGCTTTTGCAGGCCCTCTTGGGTGATTGTGACAACAGATGCCAGCCTTCTGGGATGGGGAGCAGTCTGGGGCTCAGGGAACATGGACTCGGTCAGAGTCTGTTCTACCCATAAACATTCTGGAGCTGAGAGCAATCTTCAATGCTCTTCTGGCCTGGCCTCAGTTAGCCTCGGCCCGGTTCATCAGATTCCAGTCAGACAACATAACTTCAGTGGCTTACATCAACCATCAGGGAGGAACTCTGAGTTCCTTGGCCATGACAGAGGTAGCCAAGATAATTCAGTGGGCGGAGACCTATAATTGCTGTCTGTCGGCAATCCACATCCCAGGAGTGGACAACTGGGAGGCGGACTTCCTGAGCAGGCAAACCTTTTACCCAGGGGAGTGGGAACTCCATTCGGAAGTGTTTTCCAGCCTGATTCTCAAATGGGGTCAGCTGGAATTGCATAATACCAAGCTTCCGAGGTACGGGTTGATGTCGAGGGACCCTTAGGCTGTACTGATAGATGCCATGACGGTACCTTGGAATTTCAGTCTTGCATACCTATTTCCTCCGTTTGCTCTTCCTCCTCGGGTCATTGCTCGAATCAAGTAGGAGAGGGCCACGGTAATCCTCATTGCACTGGCATGGCCTCGCAGGATTTGGTATGCAGACCTGGTGGACATGTCATCTCTTCCACCTTGGAGACTTCCATTGAGAAAGGACCTTCTACTTCAAGGGCTCTTCCTTCATCCAAATCTAGTTTCTCTGAAGCTGACTGCTTGGAGATCGAAGGCTTAATTTTATCCAAGCATGGATTTTCAGAATCGGTCTGTGACTAGAAAGATTTACCATAAGATATGGCATAAATATCTATATTGGTATGAATCTAAGGGCTACTCTTGGAGTAGAGTTAGGATTCCTAGAATTCTGTCCTTTCTCCAAGAAGGTTTGGAGAAGGGTTTATCAGCAAGTTCCCTAAAGGGTCTAATATATGCCTTGTCTATTTTGTTACATAAAAGTCTGGCGGATGCCCCAGACGTGCAATTGTTTTGTCAGTCCTTGGTCAGGATCAGGCCTGTGTTCAAGCCAGTTACTCCTCCCTGGAGTCTTAATTTAGTTCTTAAGGTTCTTCAAGGGGCTCCATTTGAGCCTATGCATTCCTTAGATATTAAGTTGTTATCTTGGAAAGTTTTGTTTCTTGTGCCCATTTCATCTGCTCATAGAGTGTCAGAGCTCTTGGCATTACAGTATGAGTCTCCTTACCTTATTTTTCATTAAGATAAGGTGGTTTTGTGTACTAAGTTAGGGTTTCTCCCTAAAGTAGTTTCAGACCGTAACATTAATCAGGAGATTGTTGTTCCTTCCTTGTGTCCTAATCCTTCTTCTCAAAAGGAACGGCTTCTGCACAATCTGGACGTGGTGCGTGCATTAAAATTCTATTTACAGGCGACTAAGGATTTTCAGCAGTCTTCTGCTCTATTTGTGGTATTCTCTGGGAAACGTAAGGGGCAGAAAGCTACGGCTACATCTCTTTCTTTGTGGCTGAAGATTATCATTCATTTTGCCTATGAAACTGCTGGACAGCAGCCTCCTGTGAGAGTTACGGCTCATTCTACAAGGGCTGTTTCCTCTTCCTGTGCATTCAAAAATGAAGCTTCTGTGGAACAGATTTGCAAGGCTCCTCTCTTCATACTTTTTAAAAATTCGATAAATTTGACACTTTTGCCTTGGCTGAAGCCTCTTTTGGGAGAAAGGTTCTTCAAGCAGTGGTGCCTTCCATTTAGGTTCCCTGTCTTGTCCCTCCCTAATCATCTGTGTACTCTAGCTTGGGTATTGATTCCCAATAGTAATTAGATGATCCGTGGACTCATTGTGTCATTAGAAAGAAAACACAATTTATGCTTACCTGATAAATTTATTTATTTCTTGACACGATGAGTCCGCCCGCCGTGTTCTTTTCGACAGGTTGTTGGTATGTTATAAACTTCAGACACCTCTGCATCTTGTTGCTTCCTTTCTCTCCTTTGCGTCAGTCGAATGACTGGGTTGGAGGGAAGGGAGGTGATATTTAACAGCTTTGCTGTGGTGCTCTTTGCCGCCTCCTGTTGGGCAGGAGTGATATTCCCAATAGTAATTAGATGATCCATGGACTCATTGTGTCAAGAAATAAATACATTTATCAGGTAAGCATAAATTTTGTTTTTTCACAGCTTAGTACTGATTTTTATCCCTTTGACAGCCTGTAACAAAGCAAAGTAATAAATAATCCCTTTGGCTGTCTACAACACTCATAGAGTAGTTTGTCTCCATATTCCTGCAATGGCATACCACTCTGGGATACTAGGGAGGAATGCCTGACAGCACAGTTGGGCTTTGCTGCACATGAAATAGGGCTTTAGCCATTAATAGCATGCAAAGTAACCCTGCTGTGATAAGAAAATGTCAGAATAATGGCTCAACATTTAAACAAACTAATATTGCAAACATTCCATCCTTCATTCCTAGCATTCCCTGCAAAAATGCTGTGTTCCAAAATGCATGGAGATAAACATATCAATTCATATAAGTATTAATGTCTTCCCTAGTCAATGGTGGCCATAAACCTCTTTAAAATAAACATCTACACAAGTGAATGCCCACCTCCAATAAAAGTGTTTAGCAGAACATTCTTAAACAAAAAATAAACCTTAAATATACAAATTTCCTAGTCCTAGTCTTTATTAGATTTCTTAAAAGTTCATTTCAGATATAAATAATTATGTCCCTTTTTAAAGGTATCACCTATGCATAACATTTTTGATCATTTTCTGCTGTTTTATCAAAGTACCCTCCTTTATCTTATCATTCAGTCATTCTTTTTTCTTTACAGAACACCTATCCCCTTTGGAAGTTTCTCTGTTTTTGATAGTTTATCAGCTCCAACTATATTTGAAGAACTACAAGCTCAAATAGAAGAATCAACAAGTGGACTGGAACTAATGTGTCAAAGGCCCAGCTTTAACCGTGCACCTCGTGGGTGGTCCATGAAATTTATACCAGAATCAGATGATCTGTAACAAAAATTTTTGTATCAAATCTGCACTTTGTTAAAAACATTGTAAAATGGAGAAATGCATTTGAAATTGATAATATTGCTTTCAGAATGTCTACATCTTTTAAAGGATTTTAATATTTTTGTGTCAATAACCAATACCATTGTCAAAAGTCTTAAAGGGACATAAAAGTAAATTTGTATTATTATCAGCAATTAAGCACTGATTGGTAAAAGATTTGCAGACACAACTTGTTTTAAAAAAAAATGTTTTACAGTTTAGGGACATACCCTTTTAGAAGCCTCTCGAGCATGTTTCATTTATAAACATATATAAATAAATTCATGTACTAACAAAGTAACATAGTAACATAGTAAATGTGGTTGGAAAAAGACCGTTTATGGGCCTTGAATATATTTATATAAAGTAATCATGTCACTTCTCATGCGCCTTTTTCTAAAGAAAACAGACCCAGTTTGGCTAGCCTCTCCTCATAGCTTAAATTATCCATTCCCCTTATTAGCTTTGTGGCCGTTCTCTGAACTTTTTCTAGTTCTGCAATATCTATTTTTGCGATCCCCAGAAATGCACTCCATACTCAAGGTGAGGTCTTACCAGGGATTTACATAGTGACAGAAAGATGTTAGAAAGTTATATTGGGCTGACATTTTAAATTAATGTACAAGTTCCCAAGCAGAATGATCAAATGCTAAATGAGAAATGTCTAAGGACAATGTGTATCTAGTGTCCATTATATTCTCTGATCTTTTAAAGTGACATATTACTCATATACACATTTCAAATGGTTCAGCAATTGGGTAATATGACCCTTTAAGAAAGAAAGGGAAAGCTCTATGGTTCTTATCTGCTGTTAGTACCAATTTCTTCATGTACATATGATCTCTACTTAATAAATCATCCACTTAGACCTTCAATTGTTTGGCATTATTAATTACAGCAAACCATACTTATGTTCCCCTATGCCAAATTAATAAGATAAGTAGTTACTAAAGAACAAGGAAGATTTAGACGTTTATACCATACACAAGGTTGGACTAGGCTGGGGACAGGGAGGCAATTGCCCCACGGCCGTCATCAGTGGAGGAATCAAGGCAGACAAAGCTCACCAGTCTGCTTAAGTCCCTAAATTTGGCTCTGCATTTGTCCCAGGCAGTGTTGTTAGTGAGAGAAATGGCATGCTGCACACAGGACAAAAGTATTTAGGGACTGGTGAGCTGCTTTAGTTCTGATTCCTCCAATGATGGCACCACGGGTAGCAATAATAAGGAGGAGGGCTCAGACATTGCAAGTACAACTAGGCTGCACCTCTTGGTATATGATCTTCATAATTAAACATTGCACATGAGTGCCATCATATTACCAGCTGTGGAAAGTAAAAATAACTATGTATATTGTTTCTAGCTAAATCACTATTACTTGCCCCTGTACCAAAAGTTGCCAGTCCTCCCCTGGTCATACGTATAAAAGAGCATTATTCAAACAAGCAAAGAAATATGTCTGCAGTGTAGGATAAAATTATTGATTTTAATTTTGAAGCTAACAGGAAGTACATGGCTATGCCCTAAGGACAGATTGCTCATTGGCTGATACGTTGGTGAAGAGTGAAAAGCCTCATAATAATATAACAACTAAATATATTACGATTCTCAATACAGCAACATTTAAAAAAAAAAAAAAAAAAATAGTAAATTGTAAAATGCTTTTTTTTAGGTGAAAAAAACTTGCTGCAAAAATAGTTAATTAATAACATTATTTTACTGTAACCAGAGAAAGGCTGATTTCAAATGACAATAAATGCCTAAAATATATTATGCTTATTAAAAATTTTAGATTAGATAGACGAGAGAGATAAAAAAAAATACATTTTGAAAATTGCTTATTGTAGATGCAAAGCAAGAAAAAAATACTTTAACAATGCCCCTTTAAGATTTAAATGCAGTGGTGTATAAGTTGAGACAGGTATGCTCATACTAGGGAAACCTGGATTTTGACTGAAAAGAGTTATTAGTAATGACAGAGAGAAAAATAAGTTTGCTGATCATATAAAGGAAAGCTATTATTTTCATATTTGTGTGCACAGGGAAAGCAAATTATTTTTTATACTTAAATTCATATTTTTCAAACAAAATCTACATATATGAACAATCCTGCCTGACATGTAAATGGTATCATAGTTGTGCAATGCTTTCTGAATTTTAGTCTGTAAAAATTGTTTTAACAGCTCATTACATTGCTTTTTGTGATATAATCCCTTAGTTCAGCTTTCAGAACAATATGGCTTCAGCCTGCATATAATAATAAATATGGGTGAATTGCTTAAAATTGTGTGCAATGTTCTTCTGAGTCTCCACTTAAAGTAACTGCAGCATATGACATAAATTGTAGGTTACATTTTCATCTCCCTAAAGAAATGCAGCCTTTTGTTTTATCTGGACAAAAATGCAATTTAAAATTGATGAGTGTATATGGCAGGAGCTATAAAACTGCTGCTGAACTTTCCCCTTGCTGTGTACAAAACCCTTTGCAAGAATAGCTGAGTAGTTCTTGCATGGAAGAAATATTTCTGCAGAGCAGCTTTTTATAGTTAGTGTTGTTATATATTGCTTCATGCACTCATTGGGACATAAAAGGAGTGCAAACGTACAAGCTATTTTAGAATTTAAGCATTGCTAGGTTATGCACGATCATTCGTGACTTGTAAAAAAGACTTGTATGGGCTTGTCAATTTAAACTGATACATGACCCGTGAAATTGAAAGACAACATGTAAATGAATTGTGATTAATAAACACTTATGGTCTTGACAACTATTGGAAAACTATTGAAAATATATATTTTTTTATTTGGAACTTGATATGATTCACTCAACACAGTGCTGCTCGCAGGTATGCCCTACTGAGCACAAATATGCAAGTTTTTTTAATATGTTCTCACAAAAAACCCACAGTAGTATATGTGTTATCAATATACAATATTATTATTAAAGCATAATAAACATATTTGTCAGGAATAAATGTTATTCATGTACATATTAATTGGCATGAGGTAACATTATAGTATATGCTTGAGATTTCCTGTTTTTCGTATGGTTTTATAAGATAAAACACGGCACAAACATTGTTGACAAAAAAAAAAATATATATATATATATATATAAATATATATATATATATATATATATATATATATATATATTTGTCTCTGAGTTCATTATAAAGCTTTCACTCCTGTTTGCAGTCATCCTCTTGATGGTTTATTGGCTTTTTTTTTATAAATTCAATAAATTCAAACTTTTTATAGATTTTGCAAGAAACAAAACATACAAGAAATTGACCCTCAAAGTGAGATTTTTCCAATTATACATACATATATATATATATATATATATATATATATATATATATATATATATATATATATATATATATATATATTTTAAATGTGTTGTGTATATTTTATTATATTAGATTGTATTAATGGTCACTGGATAATGGAAGAAATCTCAGTTTTATTGTTGGCAAAGGACAATTTTCCACATGTAGGACAAACAAAAATTGTTTATTCATAACAGGAGAATCTTTTTGGGTCTTCCCTGTCCCTATTCTAGGCCCTCACCGACTCAGCATACGTATTTCTCATAAATGAGTGATGATTATTATCCCTTGGCTACTAGTATCATTCAGTAGGGCTTTTTTTTTTTTTAGATTTCCGTTAGATGTCAGTAACACACAAAGAACATTGAGTATTTAAAACTCTTGAGTATTAGTACTGCAAACACAATGCTGGAAAACAAAGGAAAATATCTAAAATCAGCAATTATAAAATATTTCCCTCTTCATATTACAAACATGTGCGCCCTTAACTAGCCAAATAAAATGTGTGCAGTCTAATCAGCATTGTATCCTGGCTATTTCATTAATTTGGGGTTCAATAGCTACAGGCTTGGTCAAACATACAGAATGAGGTAATTAAAAAGTAGAGATCATACATTGATAAGCAATTAACAATTCTACAAAAGCATCATGTTACATATAAATCATTTATACTTCTGGTGGACAAAGAAAAGATCACTTTGTTTAAATTGAAATATACACTACTGTGTTTTAAGCAAATGTAAAAAAAATGCTGTAAACTAAGAATTCTTTCAAAAATAGAAATGTTTATTTATTTTTTTATCAATTATATTAATTAACAAAATGCAAAGTGAGTGAACAGAAGAAAATCTAAATCAAATCAACTTTTGGTGTGACCATCCATTGCCTTCAATACAGCATCAGTTCTTTTAGCTACACTTACACAGAGCTTTTAAGGAACTTGGCTATGGAATAAGAAAGCTATCAAAAAGGTAAGTGTGTGTGATTCTTTATCATTGTACATTAATTGAGGCATGTGACTAAAAATCTAAATTTACAAATATAATTTATTTTTTATTTTTTTAGGAAATACAATTTTTGTTTAGAATACAAATCTTTAATAACAAATACAATTTAGTTTTTGGAAGTACAATCTTTTTTGGAAATACAATTTTTTTTAATCCCACTTACAGCATGTGTCAGAACATTGTAAATGTCGTGCCGCGCCACACTAGCCGTTGCTAGGGACGCGGCACGACCTGTATGCTTATTGCGTAGGGGGGAGTCGGCTCCTCTCTGCATGCAGCGGTGACGTCATCGCTGCACGCTTTCTCCCTCAGAAACCGGTTAGGATCTCCTGTGGCGCGAATCCTGCACCTATGTAAGTAACTCAGTCATACCTATCACTGCCCAAGTATAGGTGTTACTTACTGTTCTCCTGGGTTGTGCTAATTTGTATGCTGGACTGTTATATTGTTGCTTAACCTTGCCTGTCTGACCACTCTGCCTGTTTAACCCTTAAACTGCTGGATTGAATTACTGTTGCCAAACCCTGCCTGCCTGACCATCCTAGTGGTTTACCTCTGGACTGCCTTACTGTTGCCGATCCCTGCCTGCCTGACCATCCTAGTGGTTTAACCCTGAACTACCTTTCTCTGGTTTCCTGTCTGTTGCCGCCAAGGACTGTCCTTCTTGTGGTAAGTGCCACTTATCTCATCTTGCAAACCTTCTCTGCTCTGGGATTTTCCCTATCATTCCATCTAGACGCTGGGATAACAAGACTACTGGCCAAGTTCGGTCTGATAGGGGAGTATCCCACAAGCATTACATTATACTTCGGCCATGATTAGGTGGCACAAGCAGTTTATCTACAGGGACAGATGTTGGGAACCCATACCACACAGTTGCAGAATATGGATTCCAAGCTAGAGGCTATTACCGCTCAACTCTCCTTACTAGTTACAGCGAGGAATACCGCTCCTGTTGTACCGCCAGTCTCTACTCCTAGTACTACGGCTTCTTCCTCTGCTTCTGGAAGTTTACCCCGGATAACATTGCCTGACAAGTATGAAGGTACTATGGATTGTAGGGGTTTTCTTAACCATTGCAGGCTGCACTCCCGCAATGATCCTCACACATTTCAGTCTCACCAGTCAAGGGTCACCTTTATCATTTCCTTACTGAAAGACAAGGCCCCAGCCTGGGTCTCTCCCCTTTTGGAGCAGAACGCTCCACTCCTGCATGAAGCTGATGATTTCATTTCTGCATTATCTTCTGTCTTTGGGACTTCTGGCCCTACCTCTGATGCAGAATTTTCTCTCCTGGACCTCCATCAGGGCAATAGAACTGTGGCACAATTTGCCATCGCGTTTCGCACCTTGGCACTTGAAACCACTTGGGATGGCAGTGCTCTCAAGGCAGCCTTTAGGAGGGGTCTGCATGAACGCATCAAAGATAAACTCACTTATCGTGACGTTCCTTCTTCTTTGGATGACTTTATATCACTTTGTATCAGTCTGGACTCTCGCTTCCAGGAGAGACAAGCCAAAAGAGACAGAACCAGGAGGCTCCTTCCTTCCCATCCTCCTATGCATCCAGCTTTGGCAGTATCCTCTACCCCTTTCTACAGCTTCAGTTACCCCAGTGGAGGAACCCATGTATCACTCCTCCTTCAAACCTTCAGAATCTAAAAGACAGAGAAGGAGATTGAGACTATGCTTTTATTGTGGGTGTAAAAGCCAATGACATTCGGCTGGGAAAAGTCAATGCTTAGGAGATAACACTGTGGTACTTCTAAGCATGATCACTACTAAATCCCCTCATTCCACTCAGATTCTGGTACCTGTAACCCTTACCTTCCTTCAGAATACAGTCCACACTCAAGCCTTCATTGATTCAGGGGCAGCTGGAAACTTTCTGGATCACCGTTTTATGATCCAAGCTGGCTTGCCTCTTCTGCATAAAAGACATTGACTCAAAATAACTACTCTGGATGGCACCCCCCCTTGGTTCAGGGTTGATCCATTTTGAGCACCCCTGACCCTGACTGTGGGCGTCCTTCATACCGAACAGCTGCAGTTCAAGGTCATTCATTCCCCAGCACAGCCTGTCATCCTTGGTCTTCCTTGGCTTCGGGTACACAATCCACAGTTCGACTGGGCTGAAGGACAACTGGCATCCTGGGGTACCTCCTGTTTCCACTCTTGCCTTGCTAAAGTCACTCCTCTGCCCCACATCCCCATAGCCAGTATACAGACTCCTCCAAACTTTCCTGCAGTATATGCAGACTTTGGAGATGTGTTTGAGAAAAAAGCAGCCGACGTGCTGCCACCCCACTGTCCTTATGACTGCAAGATCAACCTCTTTCCCAGTGCCTCACTTCCTAACGGGAGGACTCTCCAAAGCTGAAACCAAATCCATGGAGTAGTACATCCAAGAGAACCTAGCTAAAGGTTTAATTCGCCCTTCCTCCTCTCCTGCTGGGACAGGGTTCTTTTTCATCAGTAAGAAGGATGGTGGGCTCAGACCCTGCATCGACTACAGGGCCTTGAACAACATAACTATCAAGAATCGCTATCCCATTCCTTTGATCACCAAACTATATGACTCACTCCAGGATGCTCACTTCTTAACCAAGCTGGATTTACGCAGGGCATACAATCTGATTCGTATCTTACCAGGCCACGAATGGAAGACCACCTTCAACACAAGATCTGGGCATTATGAATACCTTGTAATGCCCTTTGGGCTGTGTAACGCCCCTGCAGTCTTCCAGGCATTTGTCAACGATGTCTCCTGTGACCTCCTCAACCGCACTGTCATTGTCTATCTGGATGACATCCTCGTTTTCTCTTCCACTTTAGAGGAGCATCATAAACACATAAGACAGGTTCTTCTACGTCTCAGAGATAATTCTTTAGTAGCCAAGCTAGAAAAATGTGAGTTTGATCAAGTTCAGATCCAATTCCTTGGTAATGTCATCTCGAAGGAGGGTTTTGCCATGGATCCTGCTAAACTCACCGCAGTTCTAGAATGGCCTCAACCTACTTCTTTAAAGGAATTACAGAGGTTCCTGGGTTTCTCCAATTATTACCGCAGGTTTATAAATAACTTTTCTCAAACAGTCGCTCCTCTCACTGAATTAACAAAACGGAACAACGACTGTAAATATTGGCCTCCTGAAGCCATAAATGCATTCGCCTGTCTGAAAAAGGCTTTCTGTTCTGCTCCTGTGCTCCGCCATCCTGATCCTGACCTACAGTTCACTTTAGAGGTTTATGCCTCTGAGATAGGGGCTGGAGCAGTTCTAACCCAAAGGGATCCTTTGACTTCCAAGTCACACCCTGTAGCTTTTTTTTTTTTTAAACGCTTTACTCCTGCTCAGAGGAATTATGATGTGGGTAATTGTGAACTCTTAGCCATTAAGATGACTTTTGACTGAATGGTGTCATTGGTTAGAGGGCACCGCCAATCCCATTCAGATTCTCGTTGACCACAAGAATCTGACTTACCTAGAGACTGCTCATCGACTAAATCCTCGACAGGCCAGGTGGGCCTTGTTCTTTTCCTGTTTTAACTTTGTGGTCTTTTATCTTCCTGGGACCAAGAACTAAAAGGTCCTTTCCCGTCAGTTTCCTCACTCAAGTGACTCCTCTGAAGCTCCTATTGAACACATCATACCACCCTCCTGTGTGGTTGTTCAACTAAATACCACCTTTCTGCAAAGATTGCAACGTGCACAGTCCAGTAAACCTCCTGTAGCCCCCGTGGCCTCTGATATCCTCTTTAAACCACTGAACCTAAGCACCCCTGTGCTATCCTGGGCTCATGATAGTCTACTCTCAGGACATCCTGGTTTGAATAGGACTTTTAAGTGTCTTTTCCAACATGTATGTTGGCCTACTATGAAGTCTGATGCTCAGGATTTTGTGAAAGCCTGCACAACTTGTGCTTCCAACAAAACTCCCCGATCCTTACCTCCTGGCTTGCTCCAACCATTGTCAATTCCCAAACAACCATAGACACACATAACAATGAATTTCGCTGTGGACCTTCCTCCTTCTGACCACCATACAGTTATCTGAGTTGTGGTGGATCGCTTGTCCAGACTGGCTCATTTTGTACCCCTAACCAAACTGCCTTCTGCCCAAGAATTATCGTTTCTTTTTCTCTTGCATGTGGTACGACTTCATGGCATTCCTGTGAATATGGTTTCCAACAGAGGTCCACAGCTCGTCTCCACCTTTTGGAGAGTCTTTTGTAAGCTGATTGGAACCACTGTTTCCTTGTCTTCTGGCTACCATCCTCAGACCAATGGACTAACTGAGAGAGTAAACAGGATCTTGAAGCCTACCTTAGAGCCTTTGTCAACGCTTGCCATACCAACTGGTCTGAGTTGTTACCCCTAGCTGAGCTGGCAAGAAACACTCAATAGCACTCTTCTCTTCGATGTTCTCCATTTCAAGTATCAGCAGGGTATCAGCCTCGTGTCTTCCCTCTTTCTGCTCAATCCACTGGAGTTCCTGCTGCAGACCGACACGTTACGGAACTCTAAAAAAAGGGGGGAGTGATACAAAGATTCTACACTCAGACTCTTTGCTGATCCCAAAGGTGGTGTAACCTCTAAACACTGACACCTAAATGAAATATAGAAGAAAAAATGAGGGGTTGGGATAGCGCTTAAACAGCTTGAGTCTTATGAGGTAAGATTAGTGTATGTGATCTCAGATTAATCTGTGGCTAAAAATGAGGGTGTCCCTGATTAGGGTTCTCTATTGTTTGGATATCTGCCTTTTGTATGTTAAAGGGGAGTATCTGGTTTTGTGTTTGTCATATGACCAGAGTATTGCAGATAATTCCTATATATCAGATAGTGCCTATATCGCCGAGGTATGTAATGACCTTATATCTTCTGATTTGTATATTATACATATGTTAGTAAAAATATGTTTAAAAAATATGCTTATATAAATATGAAAATATGAAGTCAAAGATAGGAGTAAGGTAATAAAAATAAGTTTTATTCTAATACAGATGAGAGTCCTAACGTAAATTGGGAAACAGTAAAATCTAACAATAGATGCCGGCATCTGAATCTATTTCTTGAAACATCGTTAAAATTATAATAACGTTATAAATTATATATTTATATATATATATATATAAAATCTTGCTGCTAGTTCTATGCAACAACTGCAGTTTTTAGGAAACGACTCTTGCTTGGAACATTAGATACAAAACATATGGTTACTTTATCTAATACACATGTATCATAAGATCTTAATTGTATCTTTCTAGTGGTATCTTTTGTATATCGTTGCAGATACAAAATAGCGATATATTAACTGAATATGTGTTTGTACTCATACATAGATATTGCAGGTCTACGGTGGTTGTCACAGTTGCAAATAGTTGTTTACAGATTGTTTTTGTGAACAAGAGTGTCTCTTATTATAAAAACCTTGATGTATTGTCCATATTCTGGGTTCCTCAATTGAAGTTGTGAGCGGCCGGTCTTTTGTTTGTGAAGTGGTTCCGTGTATTCTCCCTTGTTGTTTTTCTCAGGGTTGAGATCCGGGTCTTTCAAGTTTTCCAGAGATGGTTGTTGGATTACTCTTCGTGCCTATGTAACCCTTAGCTAGGTGATTGGGGCTGGAACGATTACTGGGTCCTGGGGCAGGAATTAAACATATAGAGTCTGTCCCTGAAGAGTGGGATATGGCTCAATGTACCTGCCCTAGCCAGCTCGAACACGGAGTAAGCCTCTCAACCTGCTGGGTTCTTGTTCTTGGATATCTGATAACTGTCAGCAATCTCTACGCGTTTCAGCCTGGGGCCTTTATCAAGATGCTTGTGTGCTGTTCAGTCTGGATTTAAATATCAGGAGTAGAGACCAATACCAAGATTACCAATATAGATAACCATACCAAAACTATGAATATAAAAGGAGGGAACATTACCACCAAGATCCCAGAGACAATTATCATGATAGATATTATAACGAACATTTTCAGAGTAATAGGAATAGAGATAGAGACTTTAGACCAACCAATAGGGATGATTCATATAATAGACAGGAAAATTGGAGATTACCAATACAAAATAGATTCACGCCACTAAGACAAGAACATAGTCCAAGGAGAGATTATAAAAACAAATCTGATAACACAAATTCAAACACAGCCTCCTTCAATGTACATTTTTTAGAAGAAACCCCCGCCAGAGCGGGGCCATCAAGAAACCTATTAGAGGAAGCAAAACCCCAACGAATACAACAAGGGAAAAGAAGGTTAGAGGTAGAAGAGGGAGAGGAACCCCAAAACAAAACAGTGAGGAGATAATCCAAAATATAGAGAAAGAGAAAATCGGTATATTTAATATAAGTAAAATCCCCCTAAATAGAGATCAAGAAAGAGTTCTAAATAAGGGTCTATCCTTTACCCCCTCATGCAAACTTAATAAGTTTGAGACCCTCATTAACATCAACCAATACATCCGCAAACTTACACTAAAAAGATATTTCCTAAAAAACCCAATACAGGATAGGAACAAAAATGAGAATAACCAATACATACATACAAATCTACAAGCAAAATCTTCATTTTATCCAACTCAGGAAAAAAGCGAGCATATAAAACTGTTCGAACAGAACCTTAAAAAAGAACTAGAGGCCTTAGACCAAACTAAACCTATTAAGAAAAATCTGAACAGGAAAGAGATCCAAACACTAAAAGAACTTCAGAACAACAAAGAAATCATCATTAAACCGGCCGACAAGGGTGGGGGTCTGGTCATTATGGACAGGACATATTATGTAGAGGAATCAAATAGAATATTACAGGACAAATCCACATATGAGAAACTGAAATGTAACCCAATTAAAACACAAAAAGATAAACTGAGTAATATACTCAAAAAAGCGAAAGATAAAGGGATAATAAACTATTCAGAATCAGAATTCATTTCTGTAACATATCCTAAAACCCCCACATTTTATTTTTTGCCAAAAGTGCATAAAAACTCAGAGAAACCACCAGGTCGTCCCATTATCTCTGGGATAAATAGTCTAACATCAAACTTATCACAATACGTGGACTTCTATCTACAGAAGTATGTTACTGAATTACCGGCGTACCTCAGAGACTCAACACATTTCATTAATAAAATTAAAGAAATAACATGGAAGGAAAATTACACACTAGTGACATGCGACGTTAACTCCTTGTACACTAATATATCACATGAACTAGGACAGAAAGCTGTGAAGAAAACACTAGACAAAGACGAGGAACTACCTGAACATCAGAATAGATTTATTATGGAATGTATAGACTTCATTTTACAAAATAACAGCTTTTACTTTAACAATGAGATATACCTACAGATCAAAGGAACTGCAATGGGCACAAGGTTCGCCCCCAGTTACGCGTATTTATTCATGGGCCACTTTGAAGATGAACACATACATAATGGCCCATGGGGGGCGAACCTTGTGCTATATTGCAGATATATAGATGATATATTCATCATCTGGCAAGGAGACACAGAATTACTGGACACTTTTATCATAGACCTTAACACCAATAGTCTTGGCATTACATTCACGCATGAATACAGTAGACGGAAAATACATTTTTTGGATATTGAAATTGAAATTAATAACCTCCAAATAAATACTAAAAACTACTTTAAAACGATAGACGCAAACAATTACATACATGCAGAAAGCTGTCATCTCAAACAGTGAAAATCTAATATCCCAAAAGGACAATATCTACGAGTAAGGAAGAACTGCTCCACGCTTGAAAGCTATCAATCCCAATCTGACATATTAACATCTAGATTTATAGAAAAGGGATACAATAAAGACACTGTAGAAAAGATAAGACAGGAAGTGTCAACAGTTGACAGAGAGTCCCTACTAACAAAGAAAACCAAAAAAGAAAGAGAATGTGATGATTTCTTTATACCTTTTATAACCGAATACAGTAACCAACACTTTGAAATAAAGAAAATTCTGAAAAGAAATTGGCACTTGATAAAACAAGACCAAATCTTAGGGAAAAGGGTAAGAAACCAACCAGACATAATTTTTAAACGAGCCGAAAACCTTAAAATGATACTATCACCTAGTGAATATAGAGTAAGAACAAACATTGTTGATGGAGATCTGAACGGAAATAAACTAAAAGGTTTCTTCCCCTGTATATCCTGTAAATCCTGTAAATACAGTGAAAAAAGAAAGGAGATAAGATCATCAAACTCAGACTTCTGCCTAAAAATTAATCAATTAATAAGATGTACTGACAGAAATGCCATCTACTGTATACGATGTACATGTAATTTATTATATTTTGGACAAACAAGTAGAACTATAAAAACATAATTTATGTAAGAACTTACCTGATAAATTCATTTCTTTCATATTAGCAAGAGTCCATGAGCTAGTGACGTATGGGATATACATTCCTACCAGGAGGGGCAAAGTTTCCCAAACCTCAAAATGCCTATAAATACACCCCTCACCACACCCACAATTCAGTTTAACGAATAGCCAAGAAGTGGGGTGATAAAAAAGTGCGAAAGCATATAAAATAAGGAATTGGAATAAATTGTGCTTTATACAAAATCATAACCACCACAAAAAAGGGTGGGCCTCATGGACTCTTGCTAATATGAAAGAAATGAATTTATCAGGTAAGTTCTTACATAAATTATGTTTTCTTTCATGTAATTAGCAAGAGTCCATGAGCTAGTGACGTATGGGATAATGACTACCCAAGATGTGGATCTTTCCACGCAAGAGTCACTAGAGAGGGAGGGATAAAATAAAGACAGCCAATTCCTGCTGAAAATAATCCACACCCAAAATAAAAGTTTAACGAAAAACATAAGCAGAAGATTCAAACTGAAACCGCTGCCTGAAGTACTTTTCTACCAAAAACTGCTTCAGAAGAAGAAAATACATCAAAATGGTAGAATTTAGTAAAAGTATGCAAAGAGGACCAAGTTGCTGCTTTGCAAATCTGGTCAACCGAAGCTTCATTCCTAAACGCCCAGGAAGTAGAAACTGACCTAGTAGAATGAGCTGTAATTCTCTGAGGCGGAGTTTTACCCGACTCAACAAGAGCAAGATGAATTAAAGATTTCAACCAAGATGCCAAAGAAATGGCAGAAGCTTTCTGGCCTTTTCTAGAACCGGAAAAGATAACAAATAGACTAGAAGTCTTACGGAAAGATTTCGTAGCTTCAACATAATATTTCAAAGCTCTAACAACATCCAAAGAATGCAACGATTTCTCCTTAGAATTCTTAGGATTAGGACATAATGAAGGAACCACAATTTCTCTACTAATGTTGTTGGAATTCACAACTTTAGGTAAAAATTCAAAAGAAGTTCGCAACACCGCCTTATCCTGGTGAAAAATCAGAAAAGGAGACTCACAAGAAAGAGCAGATAATTCAGAAACTCTTCTAGCAGAAGAGATGGCCAAAAGGAACAAAACTTTCCAAGAAAGCAATTTAATGTCCAATGAATGCATAGGTTCAAACGGAGGAGCTTGAAGAGCTCCCAGAACCAGATTCAAACTCCAAGGAGGAGAGATTGACTTAATGACAGGTTTTATACGAACCAAAGCTTGTACAAAACAATGAATATCAGGAAGAATAGCAATCTTTCTGTGAAAAAGAACAGAAAGAGCAGAGATTTGTCCTTTCAAAGAACTTGCGGACAAACCCTTATCTAAACCATCCTGAAGAAACTGTAAAATTCTCGGTATTCTAAAAGAATGCCAAGAAAAATGATGAGAAAGACACCAAGAAATATAAGTCTTCCAGACTCTATAATATATCTCTCGAGATACAGACTTACGAGCCTGTAACATAGTATTAATGACAGAGTCAGAGAAACCTCTTTGACCAAGAATCAAGCGTTCAATCTCCATACCTTTAAATTTAAGGATTTCAGATCCTGATGGAAAAAAGGACCTTGTGACAGAAGGTCTGGTCTTAACGGAAGAGTCCACGGTTGGCAAGAGGCCATCCGGACAAGATCCGCATACCAAAATCTGTGAGGCCATGCCGGAGCTACCAGCAGAACAAACGAGCATTCCTTCAGAATCTTGGATATTACTCTTGGAAGAAGAACTAGAGGCGGAAAGATATAGGCAGGATGATACTTCCAAGGAAGTGATAATGCATCCACTGCCTCCGCCTGAGGATCCCGGGATCTGGACAGATACCTGGGAAGTTTCTTGTTTAGATGGGACGCCATCAGATCTATTTCTGGAAGTTCCCACATTTGAACAATCTGAAGAAATACCTCTGGGTGAAGAGACCATTTGCCCGGATGTAACGTTTGGCGACTGAGATAATCCGCTTCCCAATTGTCTATACCTGGGATATGAACCGCAGAGATCAGACAGGAGCTGGATTCCGCCCAAACCAAAATTCGAGATACTTCTCTCATAGCCAGAGGACTGTGAGTCCCTCCTTGATGATTGATGTATGCCACAGTTGTGACATTGTCCGTCTGAAAACAAATGAACGATTCTCTCTTCAGAAGAGGCCAAAACTGAAGAGCTCTGAAAATTGCACGGAGTTCCAAAATATTGATCGGTAATCTCACCTCCTGAGATTCCCAAACTCCTTGTGCTGTCAGAGATCCCCACACAGCTCCCCAACCTGAAAGACTTGCATCTGTTGAAATTACAGTCCAGGTCGGAAGCACAAAAGAAGCCCCCTGAATTAAACGATGGTGGTCTGTCCACCATGTTAGAGAGTGTCGAACAATCGGTTTTAAAGATATTATTTGAGAAATCTTCGTGTAATCCTTGCACCATTGCTTCAGCATACAGAGCTGAAGAGGTCACATGTGAAAACGAGCAAAGGGGATCGCGTCCGATGCAGCAGTCATAAGACCTAGAATTTCCATGCATAAGGCTACCGAAGGGAATGATTGTGACTGAAGGTTTCGACAAGCTGCAATCAATTTTAGACGTCTCTTGTCTGTTAAAGACAGAGTCATGGACACTGAATCCATCTGGAAACCCAGAAAGGTTACTCTTGTCTGAGGAATCAAAGAACTTTTTGGTAAATTGATCCTCCAACCATGATCTTGAAGAAACAACACAAGTCGATTCGTATGAGATTCTGCTAAATGTAAAGACTGAGCAAGTACCAAGATATCGTCCAAATAAGGAAATACCACAATACCCTGTTCTCTGATTACAGACAGAAGGGCACCGAGAACCTTTGTAAAAATTCTTGGAGCTGTAGCTAGGCCAAACGGCAGAGCCACAAACTGGTAATGCTTGTCCAGAAAAGAGAATCTCAAGAACTGATAATGATCTGGATGAATCGGAATATGCAGATATGCATCCTGTAAATCTATTGTGGACATATAATTCCCTTGCTGAACAAAAGGCAATATAGTCCTTACAGTTACCATCTTGAACGTTGGTATCCTTACATAACGATTCAATATTTTTAGATCCAGAACTGGTCTGAAGGAATTCTCCTTCTTTGGTACAATGAAGAGATTTGAATAAAACCCCATCCCCTGTTCCGGAACTGGAACTGGCATAATTACTCCAGACAACTCTAGATCTGAAACACATTTCAGAAATGCTTGAGCTTTTACTGGATTTACTGGGACACGGGAAAGAAAAAATCTCTTTGCAGGAGGTCTCATCTTGAAACCAATTCTGTACCCTTCTAAAACAATGCTCTGAATCCAAAGATTGTGAACAGAATTGATCCAAATTTCCTTGAAAAAACGTAACCTGCCCCCTACCAGCTGAGCTGGAACGAGGGCCGCACCTTCATGTGGACTTAGAAGCAGGCTTTGCCTTTCTAGCTGGCTTGGATTTATTCCAGACTGGAGATGGTTTCCAAACCGAAACTGCTCCTGAGGATGAAGGATCAGGTTTTTGTTCTTTGTTGAAACGAAAGGAACGAAAACGATTATTAGCCCTGTTTTTACCTTTAGATTTTTTATCCTGTGGTAAAAAAGTTCCTTTCCCACCAGTAACAGTTGAAATAATGGAATCCAACTGAGAACCAAATAATTTGTTACCCTGGAAAGAAATGGAAAGCAAAGTTGATTTAGAAGCCATATCAGCATTCCAAGTTTTAAGCCATAAAGCTCTTCTAGCTAAGATAGCTAGAGACATAAACCTGACATCAACTCTGATAATATCAAAAATAGCATCACATATAAAATTATTAGCATGCTGAAGAAGAATAATAATATCATGAGAATCACGATGTGTTACTTGTTGCGCTAAAGTTTCCAACCAAAAAGTTGAAGCTGCAGCAACATCAGCCAAAGATATAGCAGGTCTAAGAAGATTACCTGAACACAGATAAGCTTTTCTTAGAAAGGATTCAATTTTCCTATCTAGAGGATCTTTAAACGAAGTACCATCTGACGTAGGAATAGTAGTACGTTTAGCAAGGGTAGAAATAGCCCCATCAACTTTAGGGATCTTGTCCCAAAATTCTAATCTGTCAGACGGCACAGGATATAAATGCTTAAAACGTTTAGAAGGAGTAAATGAATTACCCAATTTATCCCATTCCTTGGAAATTACTGCAGAAATAGCATTAGGAACAGGAAAAACTTCTGGAAAAACCACAGGAGCTTTAAAAACCTTATCCAAACGTTTAGAATTAACATCAAGAGGACCAGAATCCTCTATTTCTAAAGCAATTAGTACTTCTTTAAGTAAAGAACGAATACATTCCATTTTAAATAAATATGAAGATTTATCAGCATCAACCTCTGAGACAGAATCCTCTGAACCAGAGGAATCATCAGAATCAGAATGATGATCTTCATTTAAAAATTCATCTGTAGGGAGAGAAGTTTTAAAAGATTTTTTACGTTTACTAGAAGGAGAAATAACAGACATAGCCTTCTTAATGGATTCTGAAACAAAATCTCTTATATTATCAGGAACATTCTGCACCTTAGATGTTGAAGGAACTGCAACAGGCAATGGTACTTTACTAAAGGAAATATTATCTGCTTTAACAAGTTTGTCATGACAATCAATACAAACAACAGCTGGAGGAATAGCTACCAAAAGTTTACAGCAGATGCACTTAGCTTTGGTAGATTCAGCACTTGACAGCGATTTTCCTGTAGTATCTTCTGACTCAGATGCAACGTGGGACATCTTGCAATATGTAAGAGAAAAAACAACATATATAAAGCAAAATTGATCAAATTCCTTAAAAGACAGTTTCAGGAATGGGAAAAAATGCCAAAGAACAAGCTTCTAGCAACCAGAAGCAATAAAAAATGAGACTAAAATAATGTGGAGACAAAAGTGACGCCCATATTTTTTCGCGCCAAATAAGACGCCCACATTATTTGGCGCCTAAATGCTTTTGGCGCCAAAAATGACGCCACATCCGGAACGCCGACATTTTTGGCGCAAAATAACGTCAAAAAAATGACGCAACTTCCGGCGACACGTATGACGCCGGAAACGGAAATAGAATTTTTGCGCCAAAAAAATCCGCGCCAAGAATGACGCAATAAAATGAAGCATTTTCAGCCCCCGCGAGCCTAACAGCCCACAGGGAAGAGTCAAATTTTTTGAAGGTAAGAAAAAATTTATTAAATCAAATGCATTATCCCAAATATGAAACTGACTGTCTGAAAATAAGGAAAGTTGAACATTCTGAGTCAAGGCAAATAAATGTTTGAATACATATATTTAGAACTTTATAAACAAAGTGCCCAACCATAGCTTGGAGTGTCACAGAAAATAAGACTTACTTACCCCAGGACACTCATCTACATATAGCAGATAGCCAAACCAGTACTGAAACGAGAATCAGTAGAGGTAATGGTATATATAAGAGTATATCGTCGATCTGAAAAGGGAGGTAAGAGATGAATCTCTACGACCGATAACAGAGAACCTATGAAATAGACCCCGTAGAAGGAGATCACTGCATTCAAATAGGCAATACTCTCCTCACATCCCTCTGACATTCACTGCACGCTGAGAGGAAAACCGGGCTCCAACTTGCTGCGGAGCGCATATCAACGTAGAATCTAGCACAAACTTACTTCACCACCTCCATCGGAGGCAAAGTTTGTAAAACTGAATTGTGGGTGTGGTGAGGGGTGTATTTATAGGCATTTTGAGGTTTGGGAAACTTTGCCCCTCCTGGTAGGAATGTATATCCCATACGTCACTAGCTCATGGACTCTTGCTAATTACATGAAAGAAAGATAGAATACGAGAACATATCCTAAAGATAGAGCACGAATCAACAGAGACAATACTATATTCACATTTTAAAGAAAAGCATTCCAGCAACTTAAAAGACTTCAAGTACTGGGGTATCAAAAAATTGCATTTGGGAATAAGGGGTGGGAATATGAACACACTCCTTCTTAAAAAAGAGGCCGAATGTATATTCAGCTTCAAAAAATTACACCCATTTGGACTAAATTTTGAAATGGATTTAAATACATTAATATAACTCAGACGATAGAAGATATAGACTGAACAGTATATATAAACACACAGTGAAAACGAGGATACACAACATATATAGAGGTTAAAACACTGTGAATGCCCATATGAGAAAATGTAAGAACAATAGAAGAGAAAGAAATGATATCATTTGACAAATATAAATGAAATCATAATCAGAATAAAAAACAAGGATAGAATCTCCTTAAAAAATAACAACTACAAAAATAGAGATAAAAAAATCCGAAAAACAACTCATTGACTAAATCAAATTAACTGGTAAGAGGGGTCCCATAGATATATAATCTATATTAATACACTCTCTTCAAAGAAACTATAGTATACATATAAAAAGTTTTTGAAGTAATATCTATAAACCCACACAATAAACACATAGTTAAAGTAACGAATTTTAAAAAATCCTTTTCTCCACAATTTTTTTCACATTTTCCCATAGATATATAATCTATGATAATATATTCTTTTCAAAGAAACTATAGTATACATATAAAAAGTTCTTGAAGTAAGATCTATAAACCCACACATTAAACACATAGCTAAAGTAACAAACCTTTTAGTAAAATCTTTTTCTTTACAATGTTTTCACATTCTTCTCAAAACTATAAGATACATAAGGTTAATTAATATTTCATTCACAAAATTTTATTTTTAAAAAGGAACACATTAAACACATGGATAAAGTAATGACTCCCAAAAAAACTATATCCACAAAACCTAATTTCTTTTTATATGATTAAACTCACAATTTTATGTGAAAGAGGGTGTATACATAACCCTGTAGGCACAGAACACTACCTAGAACTAACACTTAGACACTTATAAAACATATAATATAAAATATCGAATAGCATCTATCAAGAATAGAGCACAATCACATACCCCCATTTTAACTTAAGTCAAAGTTAGAACACAGCCTTACACGATTTAGATCACAATTTAATTTAATTCACTCAAAGAAAGATTATGAAGAAATTTGGAATATAAGGGAATAAACAAAATAAATTAATCTCTGCCCAATACACATAATTATGTAAGCAAAGAACGGAGTAAAAACTTAAGTATTGCTCTAATTTTAAAAATGTTGTACCACAATAGATATGTGTTCGCAAACAAATCCAAAATATAAAAGTATCACATGTGAAGTAGTATCAGGTCTATTGGTAAGATGAGCCTATACCAACGATGTAAAAAGAGGGCTAAGAGACAACCCTCCAGGAGGAGGAACTAAAAGCAGACGTCAGCGATTGGCAAAGAGTAAGATCCAATCAGGAGGAGGGACATTATATTTAAATCCAGACTGAACAGCACACAAGCATCTTGATAAAGGCCCCAGGCTGAAACGCGTAGAGATTGCTGACAGTTATCGGATATCCAAGAACAAGAACCCAGCAGGTTGAGAGGCTTGCTCTGTGTTCAAGCTGGCTAGGGCAGGTACATTGAGCCATATCCCACTCTTCAGGGACAGACTCTATATGTTTAATTCCTGCCCCAGGACCCAGTAATCATTCCAGCCCCAATCACCTAGCTAAGGGTTACATAGGCATGAAGAGTAATACAACAACCATCTCTGGAAAACTTGAAAGACCCGGATCTCAACCCTGAGAAAAACAACAAGGGAGAATACACGGAACCACTTCACAAACAAAAGACCGGCCAGTCACAACTTCAATTGAGGAACCCAGAATATGGACAATACATCAAGGTTTTTATAATAAGAGACACTCTTGTTCACAAAAAACTATTTGCAACTGTGACAACCACCGTAGACCTGGAATATCTATGTATGAGTACAAACACATATTCAGTTAATATATCGCTATTTTGTATCTGCAACAATATACAAAAGATACCACTAGAAAGATACAATTAAGATCTTATGATACATGTGTATTAGATAAAGTAACCATATGTTTTGTATCTAATGTTCCAAGCAAGAGTCGTTTCCTAAAAACTGCAGTTGTTGCATAGAACTAGCAGGAAGATTTTATATATATATATATATATATATATATATATATATATATATATATATATAATTTTTAACTTTATTATAATTTTAACAATGTTTCAAGAAATAGATTCAGATGCCGGCATCTATTGTTAGATTTTACTGTTTCCCAATTTACGTTAGGACTCTCATCTGTATTAGAATAAAACTTATTTTTATTACCTTACTCCTATCTTTGACGTCATATTTTCATATTTATATAAGCATATTTTTTAAACATATTTTTACTAACATATGTATGATATACAAATCAGAAGATATAAGGTCATTACATACCTCGGCGATATAGGCACTATCTGAGATATAGGAATTATCTGCAATACTCTGGTCATATGACAAACACAAAACCAGATACTCCCCTTTAACATACAAAAGGCAGATATCCAAACAATAGAGAACCCTAATCAGGGACACCCTCATTTTTAGCCACAGATTAATCTGAGATCACATACACTAATCTTACCTCATAAGACTCAAGCTGTTTAAGCGCTATCCCAACCCCTCATTTTTTCTTCTACGTTACGGAACTCACCACTCAATGGCAATGTATTCGCTCTCAGCTACGTTCAGCTGTATTTTGATATTAAAAGTTTGCTGATTGTCATAGAGCTTCTGTACGTGCCATCCCAGTGGGTGAACGTGTTTGGGTCTCTACTCGACATATTCATCTACGTCAACCCTGTCACAAATTGGGGCCTAGGTTTATCGGTCCTTATAAGGTCCTGAAAAGACTGTCTCCTGTTGCCTACAAAGTGGCCTTGCCCAAAACCCTGCGCATACACCCTGTCTTCCACATCTCACTACTCAAGCCTTACATAATGAATAGATATACCCGGCTCCAAGCTCCTCCTCCGCTCCTGGTCCGTGGTGACCCCGAATATGAGGTAGCTAAGATCCTGGACTCCAGATACAGGCGCAGACAACTGCAATATCTGATACATTGGAAGAGTTACTCTATGGCAGATCGTTCCTTGGTTCCTGCCCGTGATGTGCATGCTCCATCTTTAGTCTCTAGATTCCATGCTACTCAACCTTTGAGACAGACTCTGGTTCCTGGAGGGAACCCTTCAGAAGGGGGCTATGTCACACCATGCCGCACCGCTCTAGCCGTTGCTAGGTACAAGGCGTGACCTGTATGCTCGTTGCCTAGGGGGGGGTCGGCTCCTCTCTGCCACACGCTTTCTCCCTCAGAAGCCAGTTAGGATCTCCTGTGGCTCGAATCCAGCGCCTATGTAAGTAACTCAGTCATACCTATCACTGCCCAAGTATAGGTGTTACTTACTGTTCTCCTGGATTGTGCTTATTTGTATGCTGGACTGTTATATTGTTGCTGAACATTGCCTTTCTGACCACTCTGCCTGTTTAACCCTTAAACTGCTGGATTGATATACTGCTGCTGAACCTTGCTTGTCTGACCACTCTGCCTGTTTAACCCTTAACTGCTGGACTGTTATATTGTTGCTGAACCTTGCCTGTCTGACCACTGCCTGTTTAACCCTTAAACTGCTGGATTGATTTACTGTTACCCTGCCTGCCTGACCATCCTAGTGGTTTACCTCTGGACTGCCTTACTGTTGCCGATCCCTGCCTGCCTGACCATCCTAGTGGTTTACCTCTGGACTGCTTTACTGTTGCCGATCTCTGCCTGCCTGACCATCCAAGTGGTTTACCCCTGAACTATCTTTCTCTGGTTACCTGTCTGTTGCCACCAAGGACTGTCCTGCCTGTGGTAAGTGCCACTTATCTCATCTTGCAAACCTTCTCTGCTCTGGGATATTCCCTAGTATTCCGGCTCAACGCCGGGATAACAAGACTACTGGCCAAGTTTGGTCTTATAGAGGAGTATCCCACAAGAAATTCAGTAAATAAATGTTAGCTCCCATTTTGCTTTTGATGTCACACAGGGTCGGTTCCAAGGGGGGGCATTGGAGGGGCAATGCCCACCCAAATGGAATGCTGTGCCCCCCTCAAAAAATATTGATATGTTCATACGCTTTAAAAGTAATAAATAAAATAATGAATTGTTATATAATGCTGCATGCTGGGGGCGGAGTAAGCTGCCGAACTGTGAGGTTGCATCAGGCATCTGCAAGGAGCTCCGTGTCTTAAACTCTTATTTGGAATTGGAAGTTAATTAGAGACTTTTTGGACTTATATTTAACCCTATTCATTTTACCTAACTATCATCAGTTAGTCATTTTCTTAAACAATAGACCATGATAAGAATATGATTGTATCATATAAATATGTCTATAAATGGCTACTGGCTTCTATCGATGCCTCAAAAGTGCACTGCGATCTTAGGCCGGGCCTAAGATCACAGTGCATGTTTGAGGCGTCGATAGAAGCCGGTAGCCATTTATAGACATATTTATATGATACAATCATATTCTTATAGGTTCACAGTACATAGGTTGTATTAAGTAGCCTGATATCCACTAGTTGTTGCGAAACAGGAATAGCTAAATCTAATCTACAAAATTACCAGTACCTGAAAACCTAGTATCCTCACTGCTATTGCAAACAAAGGAGTTAATTGCATTGAGGGGTTTGGGGTGCATGGCTGTTTAGGGGACACGATTGAGATTTGAGAATAAAGTTTAAGGGTTTTGGATCATGGTGATTAAGGGGTGAATTGTTTCTATGGAGCTATTGCACTAGGAGTCTCAAGTTTAATGGCTCTGTTTTAGGGCACTGCATATGATTTAGACTTCATTCTTTTACCTAGTGATTTAGCACATATTCTCCAAATGTTAATAGTGGGGGATAAACCAGTCAGAAGCTACACTTTCCTTAAGAATATGTAGGTCTGTTCTTATTTTGACTCTCATACAGTGGGGCAAAAAAGTATTTAGTCAGCCACCAATTGTGCAAGTTCTCCCACTTAAGAAGATGAGAGAGGCCTGTAATTTTCATCATAGGTATACCTCAACTATGAGAGACAAAATGTGGAAACAAATCCAGACATCACATTGTCTGATTTGGAAAGAATTTATTTGCATATTATGGTGGAAAATAAGTATTTGGTCAATATCAAAAGTTCATCTCAATACTTTGTTATATATCCTTTGTTGGCAATGACAGAGGTCAAACATTTTCTGTAGGTCTTCACAAGGATGTCACACACTGTTGCTGGTATGTTGGCCCATTCCTGCATGCAGATCTCCTCTAGAGCAGTGATGTTTTGGGGCTGTCGCTGGACAACACAGACTTTCAACTCCCTCCGAAGGTTTTCTATGGGGTTGAGATCTGGAGACTGGCTAGGCCACTCCAGGACATTGAAATGCTTCTTATGAGGCCACTCCATTGCCCGGGCGGCGTGTTTGGGATCATTGTCATGCTGAAAGACCAAGCCACGTTTCATCTTCAATGCCCTTGCTGATGGAAGGAGGTTTGCACTCAAAATCTCACAATACATGGCCCCATTCATTCTTTCATGTACACAGATCAGTTGTCCTGTTCCCTTTGCAGAGAAACAGCCCCAAAGCATGATGTTGCCACCCCCATGCTTCACAGTAGGTATGGTATTCTTTGGTTGCAACTCAGCATTCTCTCTCCTCCAAACACGACGAGTTGTGTTTCTACCAAACAGTTCTACTTTGGTTTTATCTGACCATATGACATTCTCCCAATCTGCTTCTGGATCACCCAAATGCTCTCTAGCATACTTCAGATGGGCCCAGACATCTACTGGCTGAAGCAGGGGGACACGTCTGGTACTGCAGGATCTGAGTCCCTGGCGGCGTAGTGTGTTACTGATGGTAGCCTTTGTTACGTTGGTCCCAGCTCTCTGAAGGTCATTCACTAGCCCCCCCCCCCCGTGTGGTTTTGGGATGTTTGCTCACCGTTCTTGTGATCATTTTGACCCCACGGGGTGAGATTTTGCATGGAGCCCCAGATCAAGGGAGATTATCAGTGGTCTTGTATGTCTTCCATTTTCTAATTATTGCTCCCACAGTTGATTTCTTCACACCAAGCTGCTTGCCTTTTGCAGATTCAGTCTTCCCAGCCTGGTGCAGGTCTACAATTTTGTTTCTGGTGTCCTTCGACAGCTCTTTGGTCTTCACCATAGTGGAGTTTGGAGTGTGACTGTTTGAGGTTGTGGACAGGTGTCTTTTATACTGATCTTAAGTGGGAGAACTTGCACAATTGGTGGCTGACTAAATACTTTTTTGCCCCACTGTACATGCTTTGTATATGCGTGCCCCCTCGTGGAAAAAATGTCCCCCATTTCATTCGTTCTAGAGCTGACCCTGATGTCACTGCAAGTTAGTTCAGCAGTTTGCCTGGAAACTAGCTACTGGTTTGCCCCAGCACATCAGCATCATCTCAGATAAACTTGTAACAATTATCATGTAACATACAACATGGCTTAACATGTCAAAAGTGATTATTCTCATTTGCATCTTACAACACTATACAGATGAATATTGATTTTAAACCTTATTGATCAGTAAACCTTAAAAATAATGTTATATAATTCTGCACATAGTGCAGAATTATATAACATTATATTAGCGCAAACATTATAAAACATAATTTCCCCTTTGAATTTTTTTAAAAAACTGCTGTTTTACAGACCCGCTCTCTGTGATCTTCTGAGCGGGTCTGTTTTTTTCAAACAGCGCATCGGGCCAGCTGTATAGTCACAGCCTGGCCCGACCGCGCCATAGCACTAAGTGCAGCTCGCGCCTGCTGTGTCAAAAATTCAAAGGGGAAATTATGTTTTATAATGTTTGCGCTAATATAATGTTATATAATTCTGTTATGTAAGAATTGATAAATACCAAGTGTCAATTGGATGCGCCTAAAAATATGTTATTAGTGTATAAATATAAATGAACTAGATCTATAACAATCTAGTCAAATATATATAAAAAAAAATCTTGAAAAATAAGATATTAGTGTAAATCTTACAATATGTAATTGATGTACTTGCTCATTACATATATATAGTGTAACAAAAAGTGCAGTGATACATACACACCGGTGTGGGGTATTGTTAATCACAAAATATTGTTTGCTTCATCTATAGCTTCAAAGACCAAGAGAATTATAAACATAGAGGGTCATAACATTCATAGTCACATTAAGAATAAGACAAATCCACTCTATAATGTATATAAAACTTATCAGTTCATATGTAGTGAAGAAGTCCTCAGAACAAAACTGTTGACTCCTCTGTGTAGGTTGAATAGTTGTCACAGATCAAATTGATACGGTCAGTGGCAGGCTGCTTCTTCTGGATGTAGTTGGAATACGCTCCTATGATACCAGAAATGAGAAAAAGAAAGAAGGCGCCACAATAGTGCAGGGTCAAATGGGTCTGGTGTCTCCCCACTCCAAAATTCCCCTACTTACTGGATTCAAAGCACTGTACCAGTGCTCAAAATGCCTTCTGGGCTCTCAACAGTCGCCCAGCTAACTGCTCAAGGTATAACAGCACGGCTCCTCTGTATTAGCACGTCTCTGGAACCTCCAGCATCTAATGACCAATGGTCCGTAATCTCCTCTGTGTGCTTTGGATCCAGTAAGTAGGGGAATTTTGGAGTGGGGAGACACCAGACCCTTTTGACCCTGCACTATTGTGGCGCCTTCTTTCTTTTTCTCATTTCTTATATAATTCTGCACTACGTGCAGAATTATATAACATTATTTTTAAGGTTTACTGTCCCTTTAATGTTTTAATTATAGTTTTCTTGGTAGCAGGAAAACTGTCTGTAGCATGTGGTCTTCTTTCAGAATGTACATTTTGTTTATGTTGTCATTTACCATACACATCAATATCAAAAGAAACTAAAGACTGTTAATAGTCCACATGTAATAAAATTCAAAGTACTTCCTGAACAATAAGGTGTCTGGTGCTTAAGGCCACTGCAATATAATGTAATGCAAAGTGCTTCGTGGGAGTCAATAAAGATGCTTGAGTGCAAGTTATTAAATATCCATCACAGGAATATATGTCAGAACCACTAGCCCTATTGCCTGTCTTACCGGACTTAACGCTCTCTCCTTGTGAACACGGGCCCATACATACTACCTCTACAAGTGCTTCACTGACGCGGCTGGCGTCCTCGTGGGTCTACTTGCATCACTCTGCTTCTCCTCTCGTAATGACGTTGGTTTGCTTTCCTCCAATCGCCACCAGATACCTGCTCACACCCACCCAAGTCAGCAGAGCACGGCGGATCAGCTGGTAATGGAATCCATAGAGAAAAAAACGAAGGGATCTGCCAAGCAATGAAATCCAAAATTTTTAGCATCCACAAAGAAAATGTACATTCAGGAGGATAGCAGCAACACAAAGTACACAAGTAAGCGGTGTGGCACTGATACACCATACAACATGCTTTACATGCATAAAGTGCTTGTTCTGCTTAGTTTTTTTACAATGATGTACTAAGGAATATTGATTTTGTCAGTCATTTCTCCACATTTAATTGAAAGCAAATCAGACTGATGTGACATCACAAGTACCTTAGAAAATTGGGAACTGGCATTTATTTTTGACAGTTTTGTATTCGTATGTCACGATTTTTGTACAATGATTAAGAATCACATACACTTGCCTTTTTGACAGCAATCTTATTTTATATCAACATAGCTTTTAAAGATTAACTATCCAGTACATTACTGACTAAACAAAATATCCAGATGTTTTCCTCCCTTAGCAATAGAATGAAAATTTAAAGCTTGTACTTACTGGGAGGAGAATCCTAATGAATATTAGTTTATTAAAGGGACATTGTACACTAGATGTTTCTTTGCATACTTGTTTAGTAGTTGTATATAGCTCATCTGGGAGTGTTTTTGTAAAAATGAAAATCAGCACAATGTTATTAAAAAAACATAATTTATGTAAGAAGTTATCTGATAAACTAATTTCTTTCATTGTGGCAAGAGACCACGAGTTGTAACGTATGGGATATACATTGCTACCAGGGGGAGGCAAAGTTTCCTAAATCTCAAAAGCCTATAAATACCGCTCCCACCTCACACATACCTCAGTTTTACAAATAGCCAAGTGGTTAGGTGTTTAAGGCGTAAAAGCCAATAATGAGGAGCAGGGAAAAAAGATGTACTTTAAACAAAAAATATAACCCTAAATGGGTGGGGCCTCGTGGACTCTCACCACCATGAAAGAAATTCATTTATCAGGTAAGTTCATAAATAAATAGTTTTTTTTTCATATAGGTGGCAAGAGTCCATGAGCTGTTACGTATGGGACATAATACCCAAGATGTCGAAGTCCACAAGTAACAAGAAAGGGAGGGATAAACTAAAAACAGCTTTTTTTGCTGAGAAATTAAATCCAAAACCCAAAATGTCTTTTGACAAAAATCCAAATATAGGCACAGGTATCAAACTGAGACAACTGTCTGAAGGACTTTTCCACCAAAAAACTGCTTCTTAAGAGACAAAAACATAAAAATGGTAAAATTTAGAAAAAGGTATGCAGAGAAGACCAAGTGGCTGCTTTGCAAATTTGATCAACTGAAGCCTCATTCTTGAAAAACCAAGATATGGCAGCCAATCTAGCAGAGTGAGCTCTAATTCTCTGAGGTGGAGGCTGATCCGCATCCAAATAAGCTTTGTGATTCAAAAGTTTCAACCAAGAGGCTAAGGAAATAGCCAAGGCCTTCTGGCCTTTCTTAGGACCAGAAACAAAGAACAGACAGACTAAAAGTCTGTCTGAAAACCTTCTTATTTGAACCAACTTTGTTAATACATAGATAAAAAACAAAATAAAAATATTTTACAATGCTGAGTCGCAACTCCAGCCATAATGTACATTCATGTTGGTTAGTTTTATATATTTTTTTTAAAGAAGAAATCAAATATATAAAAAAAAATGAAAAACAGAAAAGAGATCATACATGAATTATACGTCCCAAAGTATATACAGCTTAAAAATGAAGCTCCACATAAAGTGGTTGTAAATTAATACACTCTTATCGTTTTTGCGAGCTTCTAGTTTGTTAGTATGTTGAGCTTCTATACCTTCAATGAGACACCTAAAGGTACCTAGTATTTAACTCCATACTTTTTTCATATGTGTCCCAAATGCACAAAAAAAAGAAAGCAACTTATCTCACTCTCCCTCTCGTACAGGTCATCAAAAATCCACTCTATTTACTATCGTGGTAGTGGGGCAGACCTTATCATAGCCAGCCAGTGCCAGGGAAGGGTACCTTCCAAATTTTACAATTGAAAGTCTTCTGCATTCATAATTGGCTCCAGAAATTGTAACTGAACTGATACTGTCCATGCCAAAATAATCCTTTTCCATTTATGAAAGAAGATTTCTGTATATGTATTAGAAGAATGTCTTATATCGTGCATCTCTATTGCCATTTGTAGATATATTTTATTAATGACTTCAGCGATGCTAGGAGCTGCCGATGCTTTCCATCCTTTTAATATTAAGTTCCGTGCGGCCATTATGATTGTATTTATCAATTTTTTTTTTCTCCTGATCTAAGCTGTTTACTGTAGAGGAAAAAAAAACTCATTACAAGTAATCAATATCTTATTATCAAGAAATGTATTTAACCAGAAGTTAATTTTGTTCCAATATTGCCTGATTTTGGGACAAGACCACATATAATGTAAAATATCTGCCTTTCTGCTCTACATTTCACGCATTAACTGTGTTGTTTGTTTTTGATCCATTTATATATCATTTTCTGGTGTCATCTAATAATTATTTATTAATTTTAATTGAGATTCCCTCCAGCTGATTGACTTTGTTGCTCCCTCTGATAATTTAATACTTTGCATTATTAACTGTTCCGTAATTGTCGGAAACAACTGCATTAAATTATCTTTGCGTTTTCTTAGATTTATTTGTCCAAGTCTTGTAAGGACAGATTTATACCAGTAAGAAATTGATCTAGCCCCTACACTGTACAACTTAATACCATTGGGAATTTATTGAGCTCCCCACTCAAAGCTATACAAATGTAATATCTGCATGAAATAGTTCCTCACCTGAAGGTATGAAAAAAAATTCCTTGCAGGGAATGAATACTTCACTGACAACATTTCGTATGATTTAATTGTTGCACTGTTTTCCTGTTTAAGTTGGGAGATATATAAAATTCCCTGTGAATGCCATTCTTGGAATACAGCATTGTAGAGACCTGGTGAAAAATCTTGGTTTCCTAGGATCCGTAGAAATTGTGATGCCCTATAGTTGTGCCCCATTATAGAACAGAACTTATGCCAGGCTAATATGATATTTAAAAAAGTCCTCAAATTGCAGATTTTACTAGGTAGTCTGACAGACGGAATATGAAGTATTGCTTTTAAATTAAATGGGGCCACCAGTTCTGTCTCTAAGTCTAGATATGTGACATAATTTGCTTCCGTAAGCCAGTCAATACAAAATTTAATCAGTGAAACCCAGTTATAATATTTAATGCTGGGCAACGATAAGCCTCCATGTTTCTTTAATAGTATTAGTTTATCTATGGCAATACAGGCTTCTTTTTACCCCACTAAAAAATTGAGCACGGAGCATAAAATTTACTAATGTCCCTTTGATGTATAAATAATGTAAGATTCTGTAACAAGAAAAGCAACCAAGGAAAAAAATGCTCTTCAATAGCATAATTTTAGCAGAAGAGATAGAAAATGTAAAGTCCATCTATTCATTAGAAATATTAAGAAAAAACTCTGCATAATTTAAGCCATACCAGTCGTTGGGGTTCCGGCTTAACATGATTCCCAAATATCTGATATGGTTAACTTCCTTGAACTTATGTTGAGTATAACTATCTGAAGTTTTACCGATCCACAAAATCTCAGATTTTGTAGCATTCATTTTATAACCCGAAAATGAATTGTAACATTCGATCATTCAGAGGGATTTAGGAATTGATGCACACGTATTGCTTAAGAATAGAATAAGATAGTCTGCATATAAAGAGAGAACTAGATGCTGATTCCCTACTTCAACTCCCCTTATTTCCTGTTTTAGCCATACTGCCAGAGGTTCCAATGATATATTACATAATAACGGGGATAAAGGGCTTCCCTGACGCGTTCCCTTACTTAATATAATATAATCCGACAACTCACCATTGATCAACAACTGTGATCTAGGTTTATTATATATCAGTCTAAGCAAGTTGACCAGATTACCCATAAAACCAAAATTGCCAAGCGCTGTAAATAGATGGTCCCAAATAATCGAGTCAAACGCCTTTTCTGAATCCAGTGTCAGTAGGGCTGTATCTTTTCTATCTCTATCCTGTTGCAATGATTTTCTGTAGTAATAATCTAGAGTGATAAGTACTTTTCTCATATTACGGACCACGTTTCTTCCTGGCATAAACCTGGTTTGATCTGCATGTATTAACGTGCCCACCACTTTTTCAAGTCTTTCTGCAACTAAAGATGTCAATATCTTGTAATCACTATTTAGGAGCGATATTGGTCTGTATTACCAAAACTATTCTATATCCTTTCCTTTTTTATATATGAGTGTTGTTATTGAATCAGCAAAAAAGGGGGACTCCATACTATTTTGGCAAAAATAATGATTGAATAATTTAACTAATGTTTCGGGGACTTTTTTTTTCAAAATTTTATAAAACTCGGCTGGTAGCCAATCAGGGCCAGGTGCTTTATTATGCGTCATCTTTTTTATAACTGCTTCTATCTCTTCTATAGTAATTGTAGAGTTAACTTGCTGTAAAGCTTCATTAGAGATTTTAGGAAGATTAACTTTCTGCCAAAAGCTGTGCATTTCACCTTTATTAAAGGGACATTATACACTCATTTTTTCTTTGCATAAATGTTTTGTAGATGATCTATTTATATAGCCCATAAAGTTTTATTTTAAAATAAATGTATAGTTTTGCTTATTTTTAAATAACAGTGCTCTGATTTTCAGACTCCTACCCAAGCCCCAAAGTTTTATGTGAATACCGTCAGCTACCTTCTCCAGCTTGCTGCTGTTTGTGTAAAGGGCCTTTTCATATGCAAAAGAAGGGGGAGGGGGAGTGTCTTATTACATGCAGTTATATGAAAATGAGTGTATACTGTCCCTTTAATACTTGGTCCTGAGTAGATTTTTTGATAATAATTAAAAAACGCTTTCCTGATCTCAGAAGATGACGTATATCTTTTCTTGTCATTTTTTAATGCGGCTATTCTGTTATTTCCTTTTCTTATCTTAAAAAGTCGAGCTAAGTGTTTGGCCGCTATCCCTTGATAACCCTGAAAAAAGGCTCTGGTTTTCAGATCATCTAAGGACCACTTTTCTTTCATAAAGGTTTCCCTTTCTAGTTTAGCTTGATAATACTCATTCCAATTACTTGAGTTGGAGTTATTTAACTATATGTTCTATATTTATTTTTACCTTGATTTGCTAACTGGATTTCTCTTGTTTTAGATTTCCTTTTAATTTACACCATGTACGCTTTGATTTCTCCTCTGAGAACAGCCTTCCCGGCTTCCCAGAATGTTTCTATTTTGTTCAAGTAGCTACTATTATTCTTATAATACTCATACCATCTTGTAGTTAGCCAATTTACAAAGCATGTATTGTTTACCATGTATCTATGGAAATAAAAGGAATTTATGTTCCTAGCCGCTGGGGTTGAAAATTTGAATTTCATACTAATTATCACATGATCCGACAATATAAAATCCAAAATATTTTAATCAGAATCTAGAGAAAGAAGTTTATCTTCTATTATGAATAAATCTATAGAAGTTTTTATGGGTTTTAGATTCACATTAAAAATTGAACTGATCTGGGTGTTGTATACACCAGAAATCTTTTAACCTCAAGGTTTTAAACCATTCCCTAAAAAATGTAGCTTCTCTAAAGTATACAGAAGTGTGTTTTAGTCTAAACCGATCAATCTCAGGGTGTAATGTCATGTTAAAATCACCAACCAAAATCAAAATTTGATCTAAATAAGGGACTAACTTTCTTTTTAGTTTATTCCAAAAGGCTACAACAAAGCTATTTGGCCCGTAGACATTACAGAAAGACCATAACCTTTTTGCTTTCTTACGCCATATGACAGTTTTTTGTGGAAGAGCATTGAAACTTCACATTTACGCTTATTACATGGGGTAGCAATTACCTCTGTGATCTCTTCCGGTTTTAAGTTTCTGAATTTCAAATGTAGCTCCTGGAGAAAGATTTCATCTGGATTCTGAGCGCTTAATAATCTTTAATCAGGGAGGTTATTCCCCCTACATTCCAGGAAGTTAAGTTTAAATCTGTTTTCATTATATGTGGACCGCTAATTTAAAATTAAAGAGAAGAGAGGAGAAGAAAAAATAAAACAATAGGCAGTAGCCGTGAGGAGGGAGAGAGAGAGGAAAAAAAAAAAATAGGAATTAAAATCTTCGGGTGGGTTCTTATATTGTATTTCACTGCTTTCATAAAAAACACAAATCAACAAATATTATTGACAACCATAAATTTCTGTCTGAAAACCTTAGTAGCATCAACACAATAGTCCAATGTTCTAACAACAGCCAAAGAATGTGAATATTTTTTATAGCATTTTTTAGATTAGATCAAAATCAGATAAGGAGACTCACAGGAGAGCAGGCAATTCAGAAACTCTTTTAGCAGAAGAGATGGCCAAAAGAAACAACACTTTCCAAGAAAGTAGTTTAATCATGGGAAGAACACCATGAAATATAAGTTTTCCAAACTTTGTGATAGATCTTTCTAGAAACAGGCTTGCAGGCCTAAATCATAGTGTTAATCCCTCTCTGACTGAGAACTAAGCGTTTAATTTCTATGCCATAAAGTTTAGAGACTTTAGATCTAAATGGAAAAAGGGACTTTGAGACAGAAGGTTTAGCCACGGCGGGCAACTGGACATTCGGACCAGATCCGCATACCAAATCCTGTGAGGCCACACTGGGGCTATCAGGATTACAAATGACAGTTCCATTTTTATTTGGAAATCACTCTGGGAAGGTCGAGAGGGGGCAGATATATAAGCAGGCTGGTAAAACCAGGGAACTGCTAGAGCATACAACATCTCTGCCTGAGGATCCATTGACCTCACAAGTTACCTGGGAAGTTTCATGTTGAAACGAGAGGCCATCAGAACTTTTTATGGTAAGCCCCATAGTTGTACAATCAGATAGAACACATCTTGGTGGAGAGACCACTCTCCTGGATGTAGGGACTGATGACTGAGGTAATCTGCTTTCCAGTTGTCTACACCTGGGATGTGAATCGCAGAGATGAGGCAGGAATTGGCTTCTGCTCAAGAAAGGATTTGAGATACCTCTATTATTCCTAGGGAACTTCAAATCCCCCCCCCCCCCGATGATTGATATTGTCCACTGTCATGACATTGTCTGAAAACAGAGATTAGATTCCTTCTTCAATAGAGGCCAAGCCTGGAGAGCACAGAGTTCCAAAATATTGATTGGTAACCTCGCCTCCCAAGGATTCAAAACTCCTTGTGCTGTCACAGACCCTCAACAGCCACCATGTCAAAGATAGGTGCGTATAGGGATCTAATAATATCTGTTGTGATATTTGAGTATAATCCTTGCACCATTGGTGCAGCATACAAGCTGAAGAGGTCTCATATGAAAACAAGCAAAAGGGATAACGTCCGATGCTGAAGCCATGAGGCCTAGTACTTCCATACACATTGCCACTGAAGGGAATAAGAGAGACTGAAGGTTTATACAACAACCTGAAACCAATTTTATTAATCTCTTCTCTGTTAAGGAATGAGTCATGGACACTTAATCTATCTGGAAACCTAAAAAAGGTGACCATTGTCTGAGGAATCAAGGAACTCTTTGGTAAATTGATCCTCCAACCATGTATTTGAAGAAACAACAATAGTTGTAACTGGTAATGCTTTTCTAGAAAAGAGAACCTAATGAACTGGTAGTGTTCTGGGTATATAGGGATGTGAAGGTAAGTGACATTGTTGAACAAAAGGCAGAATAGTCCTTATAGTTTTCATTTTGAAAGTTGGTATTCTTACAAATTGGTTTAGAGTTTTCAGATCCAAAATTGGTCTGAAAGAATTTTCCTTCTTTGGTACAATGAAGATATTTGAACAAAATCCCATCCAATGTTCCTGTAATGGAACTGGAACAATTACTCCCATATATTCCAGATCTGAGACAGATTTTAGAAAAACCTGAGTTTTCATAGGATGTTTTGGAATAAGGGTGAGAAAAAACTACCTATAGGAGGTTGTATTCTGAATCCAATTCAATATCCCTGGGAAATAATGTTTTAAATCCAGGAATTTTTATAGATTCTAACCAAGATTTTTTTAAAAAAAATATGCCCCCTACCAGTTTCCAATCTAAAGATGATCTCCAGACTAAACCAGAGGGTTTAGAAATAATAGAAAGTAATATAGTTTTAGACACCATGTCTGCATTCCAGGATTTAAGCCATGAGGCTCTTCTGGTAATAATAGCTAGAGACATGTTTTTGATGTTGATTTTCATAATATCAAATACTGCATCAAAATAGAACGTATGTTCAATTTTAAGTTAATAGGAGGGATTATCAGGTTCTACGTCTGATGAGGGAGCTTCACTGTTAGAGAAATCTTTATCATTCGAATATACTTCAGTATTTTGTTGATCAGTACTAATATTACTAGCAGAAGGTAATTCCAGAACTGACCTTTTATGTTTATTTGAGGGCGGTAGTGTAGTCAGGGCCTTCTCAATGGCAGTAGCAATAAACGTTTTCATCGCTGGGGGTACGCCATCAGCATCCATCTGTATGAAAGAAACAGTTGGTGCATGTGTAGACCCAGAAACATCATTAGATTAATTTCACATAAATTAACTGAAGACGCTACATCAATTGTTTTACAATAAGCACACTTAGTTTTGGTAGAAAGGAGTTCAGCAGCTCAGTTTCTACGGTAACTTCATGGACAGAATGGGGCTGCGACATTATGGGATTTTTTTTAATGAAAATATGCAATAAAGTATTAATATAATCCCCTTTTTGTAAAAAATAAAAATAAAACAAGCTTTAAGGTATGGAAAGTTACACTGGATTTTTTGATCCGTATCTGTGCATATTCTTCTTTGTAGTAGTGTATATTATATGTAGTTATATGAATATTGGTGTATATTACTGTCCATTTAAGTTACCCTCATCAGTTTTTTTTAAATCACTAACTCCTTCATAAGAGCTCAATATGCATCAATAACGGTCAACTTACTATTAGGGATGTGCAATTTTTCATTCACTTATTAAACAAATGCCAGAAATGTCCTTTATCTGCAGCATTCGTGTCTTTTGTGTTGGATATATTTGTATAAAAGTAAAAACGCAAAATATCTGTATTTCCACAGATCTTTGTGCGCTACACTTTAGTACAAATATATATGGTGCTGAAAACAGTCAAATGCCACAGGCTGCTGCCATTTTTGGCCTTTGTTTTGCATACCCCTACTTATTAATATAGTATATGGTACCATAAGACACTTTATCACGTCCATCTGAATGATCATATTTAAAGTGATAGTAAATACTCCCCTTTTAAAAATCAGATCCAGAATGTTAGTGATATTTAAGATGGAATTTATTTTATCCGTTGTAATGTAGTTGCACTACACCTTACTTTTGAATATAGATATAAGATTGTTGTCCAATCAGCGCTCTCCCCATATGGCACTTTTGTTCTAGCTATAGCGCTGATTGGACAACAATTCAATACGTTAGCTCACAGAAAATTCCCCAGCTTTGCACAACCAACATTGATATATTAATATACTTTACTACATTTAAACCTCTAAATTTTATTACAAGGACAGAGACTCCTTTTTTGTTATTCTTTTCCTTTTACTACTCAAATAGCATTTTTAAAGTATAACAGAAAAAACAGAAATATTCAAAACATAACCAATGACAGGTAATAATACAGTGGTCAGGTAGCACATGTCCAATCAGATAACACCAACGTCTTTAAACGGTGAGAAAACCGCTAATCTTCCTTTTTTTCTTTTTGCTTCTCTATGAGATAAGTATATATTGTATTGTTGTGCAATAAATATTGTATTATCTTTTTGTATTATCTTTTGTTATTTTTTATGATATATTTTATTGTTCATTCTTGTTATTGTTTTAATTATTCGTATTGTTTTTTTAATTTATTATAATTCTATATGTGTTTGTTTTATTGCATGTTTCTGTTTTTCATTGTATTTGTTTTCAACTTACTTCTTTGTTTTGTTCACTCCAGTTTTTGGCTGTACTGCCTACTTCGTTTTTCTTTGCTGATATTTTCTCTTGTCTGTCTGTGTGTGTTCCGTGCTGGCTCAAGCGTTTTTTTCTGGCCACCATATTGTCTTTCTTTGCCAGTCTAACTCCTCCTACACCTGTGATGTTGCGGGACTCATTTTCCCACCTCTCCATCTTCTTCCCGCCCTCCTTACAGCCCTCATTACCTCATCGCAACTCCTCTGACTTTATAATAGTAAAATAGCTACATTTGTTATTGCTACAATTGTTTTTTTAGTTAATGTTTTCTAAAAGTTTCTATTTGATATTTATTTCATATAACTTTTCTGTTACAATTTTCTAGCTATTCTAAGACAGCATAAATGTTTTGTCTATGCTCTTTCGATTGTAAGTCCCAAGTTTGATTCCCCTCAGGGTTTGTAGATATATTTTATTTAGGTTTTTACTAATTCTAGTTATATTATTAAATTTTTTTATTTTTATTCATTATTATTCTAAAAATGTCTCAGGATAATTTATCTCAAATTCCTGAGAAGTCTTTTCAGACTTTAATAGAATCCATGCAACAATTTTCTGAACAGATGTCTAAAATACAATCTGCCATAACATCTGTTCATGAAGCTCAAATTCCTTACGGCTAGATTTAGAGTTTTGTCGGTAACGACCCGAAAAGCTAACGCTGGCTTTTTTCTGGCCGCACCATAAAAATAACTCTGGTATTGAGACTCCACATAAAGGCTGCGTTAGGCTCCAAAAAAGGAGCGTAGAGCATATTTAACGCAACTTCAACTCTCGATACCAGAGTTGCTTACACAAGCGGCCAGCCTCAAAAACGTGCTCGTGCACGATTCCCCCATAGGAAACAATGGGGCTGTTTGAGCTGAAAAAAAACCTAACACCTGCAAAAAAGCTGCGTTCAGCTCCTAACGCAGCCCCATTGTTTGCTATGCGGAAACACTTCCTACGTCTGCACCTAACACTCTAACATGTACCCCGAGTCTAAACACCCCTAACCTTACACTTATTAACCCCTAATCTGCCGCCCCCGCTATCACTGACCCCTGCATATTATTATTAACCCCTAATCTGCCGCTCCGTAAACCGACGCTACTTACATTATCCCTATGTACCCCTAATCTGCTGCCCTAACATCGCCGACCCCTATATTATATTTATTAACCCCTAATCTGCCCCCCACAACGTCGCCTACACCTGCCAACACTTATTAACCCCTAATCTGCCGACCGGACCTGAGCGCTACTATAATAAAGTTATTAACCCCTAATCCGCCTCACTAACCCTATAATAAATAGTATTAACCCCTAATCTGCCCTCCCTAACATCGCCGACACCTAACTTCAATTATTAACCCCTAATCTGCCGACTGGAGCTCACCGCTATTCTAATAAATGTATTAACCCCTAAAGCTAAGTCTAACCCTAACACCCCCCTAAGTTAAATATAATTTACCTCTAACGAAATTAATTATCTCTTATTAAATAAATTATTCCTATTTAAAGCTAAATACTTACCTGTAAAATAAATCCTAATATAGCTACACTATAAATTATAATTATATTATAGCTATTTTAGGATTAATATTTATTTTACAGGTAACTTTGTAATTATTTTAACCAGGTACAACAGCTATTAAATAGTTAAGAACTATTTAATAGTTACCTAGTTAAAATAATAACAAAATTACCTGTAAAATAAATCCTAACCTAAGTTACAATTAAACCTAACACTACACTATCATTAAATTAATTAAATAAAATATCTACAATTACCTACAATTAAACCTAACACTACACTATCAATACATTAATTAAATACAATATCTACAAATAACTACAATGAAATAAACTAACTATAGTACAAAAAATAAAAATGAACTAAGTTACAAAAAATAAAAAAATATTTACAAACATAAGAAAAATATTACAACAATTTTAAACTAATTACACCTACTCTAAGCCCCCTAATAAAATAAAGCCCCCCAAAATAAAAAATGCCCTACCCTATTCTAAATTACTAAAGTTCAAAGCTCTTTTACCTTACCAGCCCTGAACAGGGCCCTTTGCGGGGCTTGCCCCAAGAAGTTCAGCTCTTTTGCCTGTAAAAAAAAACATACAATACCCCCCCCCAACATTACAACCCACCACCCACATACCCCTAATCTAACCCAAACCCCCCTTAAATAAACCTAACACTAAGCCCCTGAAGATCATCCTACCTTGTCTTCACCATACCAGGTTCACCGATCCGTCCTGGCTCCAAAATCTTCATCCAACCCAAGCGGGGGCTGGCGATCCATCTTCCGGCGGGTGAAGAGGTCCAGAAGAGGCTCCAAAGTCTTCATCCTATCCGGGAAGAAGAGTAGATCCGGACCGGCAACCATCATCTTCCAAGAGGCATCTTCTATCTTCACCTGATGAGGACCGGCTCCATCCTGAAGACCTCCACCGCGGACCCATCTTCATCCGGCGACGTCCAACTGAAGAATGACGGTTCCTTTAAGGGACGTCATCCAAGATGGCGTCCCTCGAATTCCGATTGGCTGATAGGATTCTATCAGCCAATCGGAATTAAGGTAGGAATATTCTGATTGGCTGATGGAATCAGCCAATCAGAATCAAGATCAATCCGATTGGCTGATCCAATCAGCCAATCAGATTGAGCTCGCATTCTATTGGCTGATCGGAACAGTCATTCTTCAGTTGGACGTCGCCGGATGAAGATGGGTCCGCGGTGGAGGTCTTCAGGATGGAGCCGGTCCTCATCGGATGAAGATAGAAGATGCCGCTTGGAAGATGATGGTTGCCGGTCCGGATCTACTCTTCTTCCCGGATAGGATGAAGACTTTGGAGCCTCTTCTGGACCTCTTCAGCCGCCGGAAGATGGATCGCCAGCCCCCGCTTGGGTTGGATGAAGATTTTGGAGCCAGGACGGATCGGTGAACCTGGTATGGTGAAGACAAGGTAGGATGATCTTCAGGGGCTTAGTGTTAGGTTTATTTAAGGGGGGTTTGGGTTAGATTAGGGGTATGTGGGTGGTGGGTTGTAATGTTGGGGGGGGGGTATTGTATGTTTTTTTTTACAGGCAAAAGAGCTGAACTTCTTGGGGCATGCCCCGCAAAGGGCCCTGTTCAGGGCTGGTAAGGTAAAAGAGCTTTGAACTTTAGTAATTTAGAATAGGGTAGGGCATTTTTTTATTTTGGGGGGCTTTGTTATTTTATTAGGGGGCTTAGAGTAGGTGTAATTAGTTTAAAATTGTTGTAATATTTTTCTTATGTTTGTAAATATTTTTTTATTTTTTGTAACTTAGTTTTTTTTTATTTTTTGTACTTTAGTTAGTTTATTTCATTGTAGTAATTTGTAGGTATTGTATTTAATTTATTTATTGATAGTGTAGTGTTAGGTTTAATTGTAGGTAATTGTAGGTATTTTATTTAATTAATTTATTGATAGTGTAGTGTTAGGTTTAATTGTAACTTAGGTTAGGATTTATTTTACAGGTAAATTTGTAATTATTTTAACTATTTTAGCTATTAAATAGTTCTTAACTATTTAATAGCTATTGTACCTGGTTAAAATAAATACAAAGTTACCTGTAAAATAAATATTAATCCTAAAATAGCTATAATATAATTATAATTTATGTTGTAGCTATATTAGGATTTATTTTACAGGTAAGTATTTAGCTTTAAATAGGAATAATTTATTTAATAAGAGTTAATTAATTTTGTTAGATTAAAATTATATTTAATTTAGGGGGGTGTTAGTGTTAGGGTTAGACTTAGCTTTAGGGGTTAATACATTTATTAGAATAGCGGCGAGATTCGGTCGGCAGATTAGGGGTTAATAATTGAAGTTAGGTTCGGCGATGTTAGGGAGGGCAGGTTAGGGGTTAATAAATATAATATAGGGGTCGGCGGTGTTAGGGGCAGCAGATTAGGGGTACATAGCTATAATGTAGCTGGCGGCTCTTTGCGGTCGGAAGATTAGGGGTTAATTATTGTAGGTAGGTGGCGGCGACGTTGTGGGGGGCAGGTTAGGGGTTAATAAATATAATATAGGGGTCGGCGATGTTAGGGCAGCAGATTAGGGGTACATAGGGATAATGTAGCTGGCGGCGGCGGCGTGCGGACGGCAGATTAGGGGTTAATAAGTGTAGGTAGCTGGCGGCGACATTGTGGGGGGCAGATAAGGGGTTAATAAATATAATATAGGGGTCGGCGGTGTTAGGGGCAGCAGATTAGGGGTACATAAGGATAACGTAGGTGGCGGTCGGCAGATTAGGGGTTAAAAAATTTTTATCGAGTTGCGGCGATGTGGGGGGGCCTCGGTTTAGGGGTACATAGGTAGTTTATGGGTGTTAGTGTACTTTAGAGTACAGTAGTTAAGAGCTTTATGAAACGGCATTAGCCCAGAAAGCTCTTAACTACTGACTTTTTTCTGCGGCTGGAGTTTTGTCGTTAGAATTCTAACGCTCACTTCAGCCACGACTCTAAATACCGGAGTTAGAAAAATCCCATTGAAAAGATAGGATATGCAATTGACATAAGGGGATCTGCGGTATGGAAAAGTCGCGGCTGAAAAGTGAGCGTTAGACCCTTTTTTGAGTGACTCCAAATACCGGAGGTAGCCTAAAACCAGCGTTAGGAGCCTCTAACGCTGGTTTTCACGGCTACCGCCAAACTATAAATCTAGACCTTAGGAAACTAATCCTAAACCAAAAAAGGCTACTTGCAAGTCTAAACATTTAAATATTCATAAACCATTAAATAGAAATAAAACTGAATCACGTCTGCTTGCGTCAGACAAAATCTTTGCAGCTTTTAAGAGGAATGAGCTAAATAATTCAGACTCAGATTCTGAACAAACTTTATTTAAAAAGAAAATGTTAAAGGGCAGAGTACACGCAGATGCAGTTTCTGCAGAAGAGTCTTCTGACTCATATATTGATTAAAATGTTGATGATAATATGGACAAAGATGTTGAATTTAATGATTCTGATGATGATATGATTTGCTTATCTAATTCACCTAATTTTTCTGACTCTTTATCATCTAGTGATATTCCAAAAAAAGTAAAAGAAAAGATGTCTCACTTATTTAAAACCAAATTACTAGATAAAAAAGGGGGATTTATATTTAGACCCTGATGATTAATTCATCCCCACTCCTCACAACCTACAAAAAGGGTAGCAACATTTTTAGATTTCTATATAAGAAGACCTTTATCTAAAAAAGCCAAGACCACCCTTAAAGCAGAATGCCCCAGACCCGATCCCCCTCATTCTTCCCAAATAACTTCAGAAATTGATAGTAATCTTTTAAAATTCATTGGTACAAAAAAATTTTATCTCAAGAGAGATCCTGACAGGTACTTAAAAACTTGTCAAGACTAGTATTAGATTTATTGGGTCCCATTACCAAACTATTTGAAATATCAGAAGAAGGCATTTCCCATGAATCTCTTTTGGATCCATACATCATGAGAGAATTGATCCAAAGATTTGTTTATCTCCTTGGAGATGCTAATACAGCCATAGCTACGCAAAGAAGGCGTTTGATCCTTAAATGCATCGATCCAAAAATGTCAGATTTTGCCCCCACTGATATGGGCCCTAAAGCTAACGGCTTTCTTTTTGGCGAAACTGGTCTAAAAAAACTTAGTAGTTATGTTAATGAATTTAATTCCTTAAATAAAATTAGAGTAAACACTAAGAAAATATTTTATCAACCTTACAAAATTTTTCATAGGGCCGGGAAAGGACAAGGCCACTTTCCCGGTCGTTTCCAAGGTATGTCCAGGTCTCAATTTCAAAATTTCGCCTCCCCCTCCCATACAAATTTCTTTCCCACAAGAGGGAGACAATGGACAAACAGATCCTTCAGATATCGTCCATCACGAAGACCTTTCAACGGTAAGTTCTCTCACCTTTACACACACCCTTTTTACCCCACAAAAAATTGGAGGCAGATTAACACTTTTTATTATAAAAAATAGGACTTCAATTACACAAGATCCTTGGGTAATTCAAACTATCTCAGGTTTCCATTTAATTTTTTCTTCCCTTCCAATTCAAAATTCTCTTCCTGTCCCAATAAAGTTTTCCCTTTCAGATTCCAATTTTCTAAATTTAGAAATGTTAGATTTATTAAACAAAGAGGCTATAGAACAAATTCTATTTCCAACAAATTCATTCATCAGCAATATGTTTCTACTAGTAAAGAAAAAAGAAGGATCTTATCGCCCTGTAATAAATTTAAGACAGTTAAACCTTCATATAGAATACAATAACTTCAAGATGGAAGGAATTAATCTTTTGAGAGATTGTCTTATGAACAAAGATTCATTCAGAATTCAGGAAGTTTCATCGTTTCTTTTGGAAAGATCAAGTTTGGCAATTTACTTGTCTTCCCTTTGGTCTATCATCAGCTCCTTGAGCTTTAACCAAAGTATTAAAACCTGTTATTTCTTGGTTGAGAATGAGAGGTCTTATTATTTATTTGGACGATATCCTTATATTTCATCAAGATCCAACTATTCTTTCAGATAAATTAAACACGACTATGAATCTTCTCCAGAATTTAGGTTTTATTGTAAATGTCAAAAAATCAATCCTTTCTCCCTCTCAAAATCTAATCTTTCTAGGTTTTGTTATAGATACTGTTTCTGCCTCTTTGTCTTCCTATGGACAAGATAAAGAAAATAAATAGAAATGTGCGATTCTTTCGGATTGATTCGGATATTCGGCCGAATTCTGTAAATTCTGAGATTCGGATCGATTCGAATTTCCGAATTGAAATAGTGCCGAATCTACCGAATAAATCCGAATTAGTTTGGATTTATTCGGTAGATTTGGATGGCCATGGATTACACTAGTATTGTACAGTATATTAGGTTATATCACTCTACTATGGGTTACACCTAATATACAGTACATAATACTAGTCTAATACACAGCACATCCCACCTAACACATACCGAAATTCCGAATTTCCAAATCGAATCCAGCCGAATTTATTTGAATCCGAATGAATCCGAAACAAATCCTGAACCGAATTGATTAAAATTTTTCTGAATTCGAATCAATCCGAACCGAAATTCGAAAACATCTGAATCGATCCGAACCAAACCAAATTTTTTCGCCATGCACATGTCTAAAAATAAAGGAGATAAATTATCTTCTCAAGAAACAATCATTTACTATTCATTCTTTAGCAAGAATTATAGGTCTTCTATCTTCTTCGATTCAAGCAATCTTCCCTGCTCCTCTAAATTATCGAGCATTACAGAGATTGAAGATCCATTACCTTCATTTAGGTTATTCTTACTTTCGAGAAATCTCATTATCAGAAGAAGCAAGAACAGAACTTCTTTTGTGGTTATCCAATATAGAAGCTTGGAATGGGAGAGCCATCTTTGGGAAATCTCCAGACATTATATTAGAATCGGATGCGAGCAATTCTGGCTGGGGTGCCAGATTTGGTCCTCTTATTACAGGGGGCAAATGGTCTCTTTCAGAGAAGAAGCTTCATATCAATTGTTTAGAACTTCTTGCCGGTTCCTTTGCAGTCAAGAGTTTTGTCAGAAACAGCTTTCATTTATCTATCCTTCTTTGTATGGACAACATATCAGCAGTGCGCTATTTGAATCGACTAGGAGGTACTACTTCAAAAATGTTATCAGATATTACCAAGGAATTTATACATCAATGTCTTTTTCACAATATATCGATTCAGGCGGAGTACATCCCTGGACTTCTCAACTCCGCAGCGGATTGGGGATCTCATCATCTGAAAGACAACAGCGACTGGAAATTAAACAGACTTCTATTCCTCAAGCTTCAAGATTTGAGAGGTACATTTGTAATAGATCTCTTTGCCTATCGCCTGAAAGATCAATTCCTCCCATTTTACAGTTAGAGACCAGATCCGAAAGCTTTAGCAACGGATGCTTTTCTTCAGAATTGGCCTCTGATAGGAGCTTATGCCTTTCCCCATTCTCAGTGATTCCTCAAACAATTTCATATGTGAAGAGGAATCTGATATCCCTTCTTCTAATCACCCCTTGGTGGACAGCTCAATCTTGGTTCACAATTCTTCTAGAAATATCTGTCCTTCCACCAGTTCTTCTTCCCTTTCAACAAAATATCCTTACAAATCACAACAGAGATTTTCACTAGTTACACAGGTTCTCTTCAACTCATTGCCTGGAAGGCACCAGGAAATGTTATTTATCCGCATGTACTAAATGGACTAGCTGGTGCCATGACAGGAATATGGATCCCATTTCAGCCCCTTTGAGCGAAGTGATCAACTATCTTACTTCTCTTTGTTGAGGCTGGTTTGGCTTACAGATCAATCAATGTAGTGAGTTCCGCTATTTCAACGGGACATGAATTATTATTTAATGCCCCTATTGGTCAACATTTCACCATTTGTAAACTTCTTAAAGCCGTTTGTGTTAAAAGACCTCCTGTTCCTAAGTACAATTATTTTTGGGATGCTGATTTATTAATTTAGTTTTTCAGAAATTGGCCAGATAATAAACATTTGTTGCTTGAATAACTTACTTGTAAACTTGCAACTTTGTTATGTCTTTTGTCATGTAAAAGAGTTTTTGATGTTAAAGCTATAGATTATGATGCAAAAATGTTTTCCCCTCAAGGTGTATTTTTTTCTCCTTCTAGACGTACTAAAACTATGACTTCTATTTTCTATCCATATTTTTTCGAACATCCTAAACTCTGTATTGTGTCTTGTTTGAAAGTCTATGGCCTAGATTTAGAGTTTGGCGTTAGCCGTGAAAACCAGCGTTAGAGGCTCCTAACGCTGGTTTTAGGCTACCGCCGGTTTTTGGAATCAGTCAGGAAAGGGTCTAACGCTCACTTTTCAGCCGCGACTTTTCCATACCGCAGATCCCCTTACGTCAATTGCGTATCCTATCTTTTCAATGGGATCTTCCTAACTCCGGTATTTAGAGTCATGGCTGAAGTGAGCGTTAGAATTCTAACGACAAAACTCCAGCCGCAGGAAAAAAGTCAGTAGTTAAGAGCTTTCTGTGCTAACGCCGGTTCATAAAGCTCTTAACTACTGTGCTCTAAAGTACACTAACACCCATAAACTACCTATGTACCCCTAAACCGAGGTCCCCCCACATCGCCGCCACTCGATTACATTTTTTTAACCCCTAATCTGCCGACCGCCACCTACGTTATCCTTATGTACCCCTAATCTGCTGCCCCTAACACCGCCGACAACTGTATTATATTTATTAACCCCTAACCTGCCCCCCACAACGTCGCCGCCAGCTACCTACAATAATTAACCCCTAATCTGCCGACCACAAAGCGCCGCTATTTACGTTATCCTTATGTACCCCTAATCTGCTGCCCCTAACACTGCCGACCCCTATATTATATTTATTAACCCCTAATCTGCCCCCCACAACGTCGCCTCCACCTGCCTACACTTATTAACCCCTAATCTGATGAGCGGACCGCACCGCTATTATAATAAAGTTATTAACCCCTAATCCGCCTCACTAACCCTATAATAAATAGTATTAACCCCTAATCTGCCCTCCCTAACATCCCCGACACCTAACTTCAAACATTAACCCCTAATCTGCCGACTGGAGCTCACCGCTATTCTAATAAATTTTTTAACCCCTAAAGCTAAGTCTAACCCTAACACTAACACCCCCCTAAGTTAAATATAATTTAAATCTAACGAAATAAATTTACTCTTATTAAATAAATTATTCCTATTTAAAGCTAAATACTTACCTGTAAAATAAATCCTAATATAGCTACAATATAAATTATATTTATATTATAGCTATTTTAGGATTTATATTTATTTTACAGGTAACTTTGTATTTATTTTAACCAGGTACAATAGCTAAAATAGTTAAAATAATTACAAAATTACCTGTAAAATAAATCCTAACCTAAGTTACAATTAAACCTAACACTACACTATCAATAAATTAATTAAATACAATACCTACAATTACCTACAATTAAACCTAACACTACACTATCAATACATTAATTAAATACAATATCTACAAATAAATACAATGAAATAAACTAACTAAAGTACAAAAAATAAAAAAAGAACTAAGTTACAAAAAATAAAAAAATATTTACAAACATCAGAAAAATATTACAACAATTTTAAACTAATTACACCTACTCTAAGCCCCCTAATAAAATAACAAAGACCCCCAAAATAAAAAAATGCCCTACCCTATTCTAAATTACTAAAGTTCAAAGCTCTTTTACCTTACCAGCCCTGAACAGGGCCCTTTGCGGGGCATGCCCCAAAGAATTCAGCTCTTTTGCCTGTAAAAAAAACCATACAATACCCCCCCCAACATACAACCCACCACCCACATACCCCTGGTATGGTGAAGACAAGGTAGGAAGATCTTCAGGGGCTTAGTGTTAGGTTTATTTAAGGGGGGTTTGGGTTAGATTAGGGGTATGTGGGTGGTGGGTTGTAATGTTGGGGGGGGTATTGTATGTTTTTTTTTACAGGCAAAAGAGCTGAATTTCTTGGGGCATGCCCCGCAAAGGGCCCTGTTCAGGGCTGGTAAGGTAAAAGAGCTTTGAACTTTTGTAATTTAGAATAGGGTAGGGCATTTTTTTTATTTTGGGGGCTTAGAGTAGGTGTAATTAGTTTAAAATTGTTGTAATATTTTTCTAATGTTTGTAAACATTTTTTTATTTTTTGTAACTTAGTTCTTTTTTATTTTTTGTACTTTAGTTAGTTTATTTAATTGTATTTATTTGTAGGAATTGTATTTAATTTATTTATCGATAGTGTAGTGTTAGGTTTAATTGTAGATAATTATAGGTATTTTATTTATTGATAGTGTAGTGTTAGGTTTAATTGTAATTTAGGTTGAGATTTATTTTACAGGTAAATTTGTAATTATTTTAACTATTTTAGCTATTGTACCTGGTTAAAATAAATACAAAGTTACCTGTAAAATAAATATAAATCCTAAAATAGCTATAATATAATTATAATTTATATTGTAGCTATATTAGGATTTATTTTACAGGTAAGTATTTAGCTTTAAATAGGAATAATTTGTTTAATAAGAGTTAATTAATTTCGTTAGATTAAAATTATATTTAAGTTAGGGGGGTGTTAGTGTTAGGGTTAGACTTAGCTTTAGGGGTTAATACATTTATTAGAATAGCGGTGAGCTCCAGTCGGCAGATTAGGGGTTAATGTTTGAAGTTAGGTGTCGGCGATGTTAGGGAGGGCAGATTAGGGGTTAATACTATTTATTATAGGGTTAGTGAGGCGGATTAGGGGTTAATAACTTTATTATAATAGCGGTGCGGTCCGGTCGGCAGATTAGGGGTTAATAAGTGTAGGCAGGTGGAGGCGACGTTGTGGGGGGCAGATTAGGGGTTAATAAATATAATATAGGGGTCGGCGGTGTTAGGGACAGCAGATTAGGGGTACATAGGGATAATGTAAGTAGCGGCGGTTTACAGAGCGGCAGATTAGGGGTTAATAATAATATGCAGGGGTCAGCGATAGCGGGGGCGGCAGATTAGGGGTTAATAAGTGTAAGGTTAGGGGTGTTTAGACTCGGGGTACATGTTAGAGTGTTAGGTGCAGACGTAGGAAGTGTTTCCCCATAGCAAACAATGGGGCTGCGTTAGGAGCTGAACGCTGCTTTTTTTGCAGGTGTTAGGTTTTTTTTTAGCTCAAACAGCCCCATTGTTTCCTATGGGGGAATCGTGCACGAGCACGTTTTTGAAGCTGGCCGCTTGCGTAAGCAACTCTGGTATCGAGAGTTGAAGTTGCGTTAAATATGCTCTACGCTCCTTTTTTGGAGCCTAACGCAGCCAATTCTGTGAACTCTCAATACCAGAGTTATTTAAAAGGTGCGGTCAGAAAAAAGCCAGCGTTAGCTTTTCGGGTCGTTACCGACAAAACTCTAAATCTAGCCGTAAGAATATAAAACTCTTTCTTTGAGATCTTCCAACGCTAAACAATTGTTAATTTCTTTTTCTCCTCCTCATTTACCTGTTACTTCTTCCATTAGTAGGTGGGTCTAATGGATTATTTTGCAAGCTGGTGTGGATCCTGTTTTTTCTCACTCTATTCGAGGATCTTCTGCTTCGTTACAAGATATTTTAAATGCTGCAGACTGGTCTTCTGACTATTTTTGGTCAGTTTTATTTTAAACTTATTTCTTCTATTCCACACCATCTGGCATCTTGAATTTAATTTGCTTTAAACTAGCAAAATAGAAGTCTATGTCCTTGTAATAAAAACATAATTTATGTAAGAACTTACCTGATAAATTCATTTCTTTCATATTAGCAAGAGTCCATGAGCTAGTGACGTATGGGATATACATTCCTACCAGGAGGGGCAAAGTTTCCCAAACCTTAAAATGCCTATAAATACACCCCTCACCACACCCACAATTCAGTTTAACGAATAGCCAAGAAGTGGGGTGATAAGAAAAAAGTGTGAAAGCATATAAAATAAGGAATTGGAATAATTGTGCTTTATACAAAAAAATCATAACCACCACAAAAAAGGGCGGGCCTCATGGACTCTTGCTAATATGAAAGAAATGAATTTATCAGGTAAGTTCTTACATAAATTATGTTTTCTTTCATGTAATTAGCAAGAGTCCATGAGCTAGTGACGTATGGGATAATGACTACCCAAGATGTGGATCTTTCCACACAAGAGTCACTAGAGAGGGAGGGATAAAATAAAGACAGCCAATTCCTGCTGAAAATAATCCACACCCAAAATAAAGTTTAATGAAAAACATAAGCAGAAGATTCAAACTGAAACCACTGCCTGAAGTACTTTTCTACCAAAAACTGCTTCAGAAGAAGAAAACACATCAAAATGGTAGAATTTAGAAAAAGTATGCAAAGAGGACCAAGATGCTGCTTTGTAAATCTGATCAACCGAAGCTTCATTCCTAAACGCCCAGGAAGTAGAAACTGACCTAGTAGAATGAACTGTAATCCTTCGAGGCGGAATTTTACCCGACTCGACATAGGCATGATGAAATAAAGATTTCAACCAAGATGCCAAAGAAATGGCAGAAGCTTTCTGGCCTTTTCTAGAACCGGAAAAGATGACAAATAGACTAGAAGTCTTTCGGAAAGACTTAGTAGCTTAAACATAATAATACAAAGCTCTAACAGCATCCAAAGAATGCAATGATTTCTCCTTAGAATTCATAGGATTAGGACATAATGAAGGAACCACAATTTCTCTACTAATGTTGTTAGAATTCACAACCTTAGGTAAAAAATTCAAAAAAAGTTCACAGCACCGCCTTATCCTGATGAAAAATCAGAAAAGGAGACTCACAAGAAAGAGCAGATAATTCAGAGACTCTTCTGGCAGAAGAGATGGCCAAAAGAAACAAAACTTTCCAAGAAAGTAATATAACGACCAAAGAATGCATGGGTTCAAAAGGAGGAGCTTGAAAAGCCCCCAGAACCAAATTCAAACTCCAAAGCTTGTACAAAACAATGAATATCAGGAAGATTAGCAATCCTTCTGTGAAAAAAGAACAGAAAGAGCAGAGATTTGTCCTTACAAGGAACTTGCGGACAAACCTTTATCTAAACCATCCTGAAGAAACTGTAAAATTCTCGGTATTCAAAAAGAATGCCAAGAAAAAATGATGAGAAAGACACTAAGAATATAAGTCTTCCAGACTCTATAATATATCTCTCTAGATACAGATTTACGAGCCTGTCACATAGTATTAATCACAGAGTCAGAGAAACCTTCTTTGACCAAGAATCAAGCGTTCAAACTCCATACCTTAAAATTTAAGGATTTGAGATCCTGATGGAAAAAAAGGACCTTGCGACAGAAAGTCTGGTCTTAACGGAAGAGTCCACAGCTGGCAAGAGGCCATCCGGACAAGATCCGCATACCAAAACCTGTGAGGCCATGCTGGAGCTACCAGCAGGACAAACGAGTATTCCTTTAGAATCTTGGAGAATACTATTGGAAGAAGAACTAGAGGCGGAAAGATATAGGCAGGATGATACTTCCAAGGCAGTGATAATGTATCCACTGCTTCCGCCCGAGGATCCCGGGATCTGGACAGATACCAGGGAAGTTTCTTGTTTAGATGAGAAGCCATCAGATATATTTCTGGGAGTTCCCACATTTGAACAATCTGAAGAAATACCTCTGGGTGAAGAGACCATTCGCCCGGATGCAACGTTTGGCGACTGAGATAATCCGCTTCCCAATTGTCTATACCTGGGATATGAACCGCATAGATTAGACAGGAGCTGGATTCCGCCCAAACCAAAATTCGAGATACTTCTTTCATAGCCAGAGGACTGTGAGTCCCTCCTTGATGATTGATGTATGCCACAGCTGTGACATTGTCTATCTGAAAACAAATGAACAACTCTCTCTTCAGAAGAGGCCAAGACTGAAGAGCTCTGAAAATTACACGGAGTTCAAAAATATTGATTGGTAATCTCACCTCCTGAGATTCCCAAACCCCTTGTGCCGTCAGAGACCCCCACACAGCTCCCCAACCTGTAAGACTTGCATCTGTTGAGATTATAGTCCAGGTCGGAAGAACAAAGAAGCCCCCTGAACTAAACGATGGTGAACTGTCCACCATGTCAGAGAGTGTCGTATAATCGGTTTAAAGATATTAATTGAGATATCTTTGTGTAATCCCTGCACCACTGGTTCAGCATACAGAGCTGAAGAGATCGCATGTGAAAACGAACAAAGGAGATCGCATCCGATGCGGCAGTCCTAAGACCTAAAATTTCCATGCATAAGGCTACCAAAGGGAATGATTGTGACTGAAGGTTTTGACAAGCTGATATCAATGTTAAACTTCTCTTATCTGACAAGGACAGAGTCATAGACACTGAATCTATCTGGAAACCTAAAAAGGTTACCCTTGTCTGAGGAAACAATGAACTGATTGGTAAATTGATCCTCCAACCATGATCTTGAAGAAACAACACAAGTCGATTCGTATGAGATTCTGTGAAAATGTGAAGACTGAGCAAGTACCAAGATATCGTCCAAATAAGGAAATACCAAAACCCTGTTCTCTGATTACAGACAGAAGGGCACCGAGAACCTTGAAAAAATTCTTGGAGCTGACGCTAGGCCAAACGGTAGAGCCACAAAACTGGTAATGCTTGTCTAAAAAGAGAATCTCAGAAACTAAAAGTGATCTGGATGAATCGGAATATGCAGATATGCATCCTGTAATCTATTGTAGACATATAATGCCCTTGCTAAACAAAAGGCAGGATAGTCCTACAGTTACCATCTTGAATGTTGGTATCCTTACATAACGATTCAATATTGATAGATCCGGAACTGGTCTGAAGGAATTGACCTTCTTTGGTACAATGAAGAGATAGAATAAAACCCCAGCCCCTGTTCCAGAACTGGAACTGGCATAATTACTCCAGACAACTCTAGATCTGAAACTCATTTCAGAAATGCTGAGCCTTTGCTGTGTTTACTGGGACACGGGAAAGAAAAAAATCTCTTTGCAGGAGGCCTTAACTTGAAGCCAATTCTGTACCTTTCTGAAACAATGTTCTGAAACCAGAGATTGTGAACGGAATTGATCCAAATTTCCTTGAAGAAAACGTAAACTGCCCCATACCAGCTGAGCTGGAATGAGGGCCGCACCTTCATGGGTATTTAGGAGCTGGCTATAGGTTTCTATAAGGCTTGGATATATTCCAAACTGGAAATGGTTTCCAAACTAATACCGCTCCTGAGGATGAAGGATCAGGCTTTTGTTCCTTGTTGTGAGGAAAGGAACGAAAATGATTATTAGACCTAAATTTACCTTAGATTTTTTATCCTTTGGTAAAAAAGTTCCCTTCCCTCCAGTAACAGTTGAGATAATAGAATCCAACTGAGAATTGAATAATTTATTACCCTGGAAAGAAAGGGAAAGCAAGTTGACTTAGAAGACATATCAGCATTCCAAGTTTTAAGCCATAAAGCTTTTCTAGCTAAAATAGCTAGAGACATATACCTGACATCAACTCTAATGATATCAAAAAGATGGTATCACAAATAAAATTATTAGCATGTTATAGAATAATAATAATGCTATAAAATTATGATCTGTTACTTGTTGCGCTAAAGCTTCTAACCAAAAAGTTGAAGCTGCAGCAACATCCGCTAAAAATATAGCAGGTCTAAGAAGATTACCTGAACATAAGTAAGCTTTTTTTAGAAAGGATTCAATTTTCCTATCTAAAGGATCCTTAAATGAAGTACTATCTGCCGTAGAAATAGTAGTACGTTTAGCAGGAGTAGAGACAGCCCTATTAACCTTAGAGATTTTGTCCCAAAACTCTAATCTGCCAGATCTATATCTATAAATCTATAGAATAATAATAATGCTATAAAATTATGATCTGTTACTTGTTGCGCTAAAGCTTCTAACCAAAAAGTTGAAGCTGCAGCAACATCCGCTAAAAATATAGCAGGTCTAAGAAGATTGCCTGAACATAAGTAAGCTTTTTTTAGAAAGGATTCAATTTTCCTATCTAAAGGATCCTTAAATGAAGTACTATCTGCCGTAGGAATAGTAGTACGTTTAGCAGGAGTAGAGACAGCCCCATTAACCTTAGAGATTTTGTCCCAAAACTCTAATCTGTCAGATGGCACAGGATATAATTGCTTAAACGTTTAGAAGGAGTAAATGAATTACCCAAATTATTCCATTCCCTGGAAATTACTTCAGAAATAGCATCAGGGAGAGAAAACACTTCTGGAATAACTACAGGAGATTTAAAAACCTTATTTAAACGTTTAGATTTAGTATCAAGAGGACCAGAATCCTCTATTTCTAATGCAATTAATACTTCTTTAAATAAAGAACGAATAAATTCCATCTTGAACAAATACAAAGATTTATCAGCATCAACCTCTGAGACAGAAACCTCTGAACCAGAAGAACCATTATCAGTATCAGAATGATGATGTTCATTTAAAAATTCATCTGAAAAAAGAGAAGTTTTAAAAGACTTTTATGTATACTAGAAGGAGAAATAACAGACATAGCCTTCTTAATGGATTTAAAAAATAAAATCTCTTATGTTAACAGGAACACTCTGAAAATTAGATGTTGACGGAACAGCAACAGGTAATGTAACAGTACTAAAGGAAATTTTATCTGCATTAATAAGTTTGTCATGACATGCAATACAAACAACAGCTGGAGAAACAGATACCAAAAGTTTATAGCAGATACACTTAGCTTGGTAGCTCCAGCACTGGGCAGCGATTTTCCTGAAGTATCTTCTGACTCAGTTGCAACGTGGAACATCTTGCAATATGTAAAAGAAAAAACAACATATAAAGCAAAATTTAACAAATTCCTTAAATGACAGTTTCAGGAATGGGAAAAAAATGCCAGTGAACAAGCTTCTAGCAACCAGAAGCAATAAATAATGAGACTTAAATAATGTGGAGACAAAAATGACGCCCATAATTTTTAGCGCCGAAAAAGACGCCCACATTATTTGGCGCCTAAATGCTTTTGGCGCCAAAAATGACGCCACATCCGGAACGCCGACACTTTTGACGCAAAAAAACGTCAAAAAATGACGCAACTTCCGGCGACACGTATGACGCCGGAAACAGAAATTTTTTTTGCGCCAAAAAAGTCTGCGCCAAGAATGACGCAATAAAATTAAGCATTTTCAGCCCCCGCGAGCCTAACAGCCCACAGGGAAAAAAGTCAAATTTTTTAAGGTAAGAAAAAATGATTGAAACAAATGCATTATCCCAAGTATGAAACTGACTGTCTGAAAATAAGGAATGTTGAACATCCTGAGTCAAGGCAAATAAATGTTTGAATACATATATTTAGAACTTTATAAAAAAGTGCCTAACCATAGCTTAGAGTGTCACAGAAAATAAGCTTACTTACCCCAGGACACTCATCTACATGTTGTAGAAAGCCAAACCAGTACTGAAACGAAAATCAGCAGAGGTAATGGTATATATATAAGAGTATATCGTCGATCTGAAAAGGGAGGTAAGAGATAAATCTCTACGACCGATAACAGAGAACCTATGAAATAGACCCCGTAGAAGGAGATCATTGCATTCAAATAGGCAATACTCTCCTCACATCCCTCTGACATTCACTGCACGCTGAGAGGAAAACCGGGCTCCAACCTGCTGCGGAGCGCATATCAACGTAGAATCTAGCACAAACTTACTTCACCACCTCCATAGGAGGCAAAGTTTGTAAAACTGAATTGTGGGTGTGGTGAGGGGTGTATTTATAGGCATTTTAAGGTTTGGGAAACTTTGCCCCTCCTGGTAGGAATGTATATCCCATACGTCACTAGCTCATGGACTCTTGCTAATTACATGAAAGAAATTCCGATTATCGTAATCCTATGACGGAATAATCTAGATTTTATTAAAGAGACAGAGACTAGTATTTTCCCACCTCTATATCCCTCCCTTAATAATTTGTTATTCAGTTAAAGAATTGTATTTGATTATTTCATTGGTTGCTTTAATATTTTTTATATATATTTCAGTTCAACCTCCATCCAATCCAGGACTTTAAAGAGGTATCATCTTCTTGTCTATTCCAGAATTTCAAGAGAGGAAAGATTTATTCAGTTTCAAGGAATTTCAAGTTTCCAAGATGTTCCAGTTTCTTCAAGTTTCTAGTTTTTTCCTCAGACGAACTTTGCTATTTTGTCCTCCTCATCTTCAGCATATTTTGTCTTTTTTCAGACTTTTGTTTCCCATGCTACTGTTTCTATTATCAGCAAATAGAAAAGAGGAAGATTAACGGTTTTCTCACAGTTTGGTGTTATCTGATTGGACATGTGCTATCTGACCACTGTATTATTACCTGTCATTGGTTATGTTTTGAATTTTTCTGTTAAAATGCTATTTGAGTAGTAAAAGGAAAAGAATAGCAATATACTTGTCTCTCTCTCTTTAATAAAATCTAGATTATTCAGTCATAATATTAGGATAGTCAGAATTTCTGCCTGTTTCTAACCCACTACAGACATCCTGTTATCACATGCTTTTTATTTGCTTTTCATGTGGGCCATATAGATAACATTGTGTTCACGCCCAAGGAGTTATTTAAAGTTTAGCACAACACAGTCCAAAATGCAAGTCAATAGATAATAAACAGTCATGTGATCAGGGGGCTGTCTGAAGAGGCTTAGATACAAGGTAATCACAGAGGTAAAAAGTATATTAATATAAGTTTTGGTTAAGCGAAACTGGGGAATGGGTAATAAGGGATTATCTATCTTTTAAAACAATAAAAATGCTATTGTAGTCTGTCCATTTAATTAAACTCCATGTAAAATATCACTAATATTCCGGATCGGATTTTAAAAAGGGGAGAGTTTACTATTACTTTAAAGCTTTTCCTTTTGGCTCTTTCAATTACCATTTTCATACAAACATGTTTAAATAATATTCTTTAATATACGTACTAGAAATTTGTAGTTTCCTGTCCCCATAAAATAGTATTTTTAAGCTTTAATATAAAAAGGTCAAAGTTTGTACATGCAATCTTCAGCCTAAAAACCATGTTAAATATCTTGTTGATTCTCTATTAATTTCCCTATAGCTTAGCTTATTGAATTTATTTTTTCTTTGCCCTTAAACGTATTTCATAATCAAGAATCAGGAATGTGCCACCTAAACACTACTAAGCTTGACACAAATATATATAAAAAAAATAGAAAAGGCATGCACTCTCTTTATTTGTGCAAAATAAGTGCTTTAATGGCAGGTCAAATAGGTAACGTTTCAGGGATCAATCACCCCTTCATCAGACCATCACTTGGTCTGATGAAGGGGTGATTGATCCCTGAAACGTTACCTATTTGAACTGCCATTAAAGCACTTATTTTGCAAAAATAAAGAGAGTGCATGCCTTTTCTATTTTTAGGAGTACATTTACCTGCACCCTACTCTACATTTGAATATATATATAAATAAAAAAGCAAAAACACCACACAAGAAAGTTTAGTTTGCTTTATTTTCTGAACAAACACATTACAATATATTGAGGCAGTAAGGCAAAGTAACAATGTAATAACAGACATATACAGCTTTGAGAAGCAGTTTGCTTCTCATTCTGCATAAGAGAAAAGAAAAATGGATTAAGAATTTCCATTTCAGGTCAGAACCAAGAGTAACATTAATGACCTTTGACATTTCCATAAACCTATAAATCAACATGTGGTTGCCACATGGGACAGAAACTATAAAAAAAGATTTTGCTACCAGACCTGAAAAAGACAACTGGTGCTAAACTTACCACCTTCAACAGGGTAAATATCCAAGAAATAAAAAAGCTGCAGATTTAATATTGACATAGTTTAGTATATTAGATATAATATGTATAGTTTTCTACTAATAAATACAAGTTCTCCCCTGTCTCATGCGGTTGGTAGTTGAAGTGAAGGTGTAAACATCATAGTGCTACCTAGTCAACCATTATCAAGTCCGTAAAGTGCATTCCCACCAGGGTCTGAACGCATATCAGACATCATACACGTACATGAAAGCCCAGAGCCTGTAGTTTATAAAGATTGTGTAAAACAAAGCAGTGGTGCATTATAAAACTGAAGACGTGAAAGTGAATATCGATTAGAGACAAGCATGTGCACCTACTTACAAGATACTGGAAAACTTATAAAATATGTAAAGTCTTCTGAAGGATGTAGACATTCAATCCAACTTAGACTAATCTTTGTGATACTTCAAGTTGATTGTTAATAGCTTGTTGCTTGGTTTAAGTTATTTTTGTTTGGGTGCTTTGTTTAATTGTCAATCATATATCTTTTGCACCTTTATCATCTGGCTAATATTTTACACTGGAAAATGAATGGTAGAAAAACTAAAAAAATATATATATAAGGGCCTCAATGGAAATACCACTACGCTAGAACCAATAAATACCCCCACACATAATAAAGAAAGGTATTTTATATTAGCAAAATATGTGGCTACTTTACTTATTACTTAAAGGGGCAGTTACTCCAAAATTTAAAAGACAATCCCTTTAATACCCATTCGCCAGTCTTGCACAGCCAACATGGTTATATTAATACACTTTTTTACACCTCTGTGATTACCTTGTATATAAGCCTCTGTAGACTGCCCCCTTATCTCAGGTCTATTTATTTTCTATTGGACGTGCATTTTAGCCAATTAGTGCTATGTTCTGCACAACTCCACAGGAGCGAACATGTTATCTATATACATGTTATAAAGTATATTAATATAACAATGTTGGTTGTGCAAAGCTGGGGAATGGGTAGTAAAAAGGCATTATCTATCTTTTTAAACAACAATAATTTTGGTGTAGATGGTCCCTTTAAGGATCTCATCTCAAGTTTAACAATAACATTTGTCAGAGGTATTAATGCTTATTTCTCATAGAGAACAATATGTTACTGGCAAACAACACAATATTTAGTTTAATCATACTATTTAGTTTAGAAACATTTTGGTAGAGCACATCAGCGAAAATGCTTCTAGTAAAAGCGATTTGTTTCAGTAATAGCTGTAAGAGCATGACATATAAAGCGTCTGTTCGTGTTCAGCCTGCACAGATTGAATGTGTGCAGAAATCCAGTATTGTGGATTATTGTGTGAATTTCATCATTGCCAAAGCAAACAGCATAACTGCCTGCTTTCACTCCTGTGAAAACTGGCATCTATTTTAAGATATTTACAGAAGAATAAAAAAAACTTGGATCTACTTGTCACTCTCTGCAAATACAAAGCTATTTGCTAATGTGTAGATACAAGTTAAATAAAGAACACAGTATTTTGTAAGGCTAGAGATGAGAAAGATATGACAGGAATTCTAGGATGTGGAAATGAAGGTCTAATATTGGGGATAAAAGCAGCTTAAAATATTCTGTTGTCTTAGTTGTAATACTAGACAGTGATAAGCTAATATACAGGGTATCTTAATAGGAGTTTGCCATAAAACTTAAGACAGCTGAAAATTGTCATTACCTATACAGATATACAGACAAAAAACTATACAGATATAAAAGATAGGCCACTTAAGAGTTGACAGACAGGTGCTGCAGCCAATCTGGAGCTAACAAAGCTTGAACCCACAGGAGCGCGTTTTGTGGGAGAAGAAAGTGCCAG